>NW_026968697.1:0-75638 GCF_028390025.1 Pseudophryne corroboree
GCTCTTTGCAAAAGAGAGATATTGGCAAGGAAAAGCTGTCTTGTACCTTTGCATTTTTCTCCCAAACGAAGGTCACTAGAAAGAAAATTTTAAAGCCTCCTGTTAGGCCATCATCTACACGACATAGCCCTGAATTTTCCAATGCGCAGCTCTTTGCAAAAGAGAGATATTGGCAAGGAAAAGCTGTCTTGTACCTTTGCATTTTTCTCCCAAACGAAGGACACTAGAAAGAAAATTTTAAAGCCTCCTGTTAGGCCATCATCTACACGACATAGCCCTGAATTTTCCAATGCGCAGCTCTTTGCAAAAGAGAGATATTGGCAAGGAAAAGCTGTCTTGTACCATTGCATTTTTCTCCCAAACGAAGGACACTAGAAAGAAAATTTTAAAGCCTCCTGTTAGGCCATCATCTACACGACATAGCCCTGAATTTTCCAATGCGCAGCTATTTGCAAAAGAGAGATATTGGCAAGGAAAAGCTGTCTTGTACCATTGCATTTTTCTCCCAAACGAAGGACACTAGAAAGAAAATGTTAAAGCCTCCTGTTAGGCCATCATCTACACGACATAGCCCTGAATTTTCCAATGCGCAGCTCTTTGCAAAAGAGAGATATTGGCAAGGAAAAGCTACTTGTACCTTTGCATTTTTCTCCCAAACGAAGGTCACTAGAAAGAAAATTTTAAAGCCTCCTGTTAGGCCATCATCTACACGACATAGCCCTGAATTTTCCAATGCGCAGCTCTTTGCAAAAGAGAGATATTGGCAAGGAAAAGCAGTCTTGTACCATTGCATTTTTCTCCCAAACGAAGGACACTAGAGAGAAAATTTTAAAGCCTCCTGTTAAGCCATCATCTACACGACATAGCCCTGAATTATCTAATGCGCAGCTCTTTGCAAAAGAGAGATATTGGCAAGGAAAAGCTGTCTTGTACCTTTGCATTTTTTCTCCCAAACGAAGGTCACTAGAAAGAAAATTTTAAAGCCTCCTGTTAGGCCATCATCTACACGACATAGCCCTGTATTTTCCAATGCGTAGCTCTTTACAAAAGAGAGATATTGGCAAGGAAAAGCTGTCTTGTACCTTTGCATTTTTCTCCCAAACGAAGGACGCTAGAAAGAAAATTTTAAAGCCTCCTGTTAGGCCATCATCTACACGACATAGCCCTGAATTTTCCAATGCGCAGCTCTTTGCAAAAGAGAGATATTGGCAAGGAAAAGCGGTCTTGTACCTTTGCATTTTTCTCCCAAACGAAGGTCACTAGAAAGAAAATTTTAAAGCCTCCTGTTAGGCCATCATCTACACGACATAGCCCTGAATTTTCCAATGCGTAGCTCTTTGCAAAAGAGAGATATTGGCAAGGAAAAGCTGTCTTGTACCTTTGCATTTTTCTCCCAAACGAAGGACACTAGAAAGAAAATTTTAAAGCCTCCTGTTAGGCCATCATCTACACGACATAGCCCTGAATTTTCCAATGCGCAGCTCTTTGCAAAAGAGAGATATTGGCAAGGAAAAGCTGTCTTGTACCTTTGCATTTTTTCTCCCAAACGAAGGACACTAGAAAGAAAATTTTAAAGCCTCCTGTTAGGCCATCATCTACACGACATAGCCCTGAATTTTCCAATGCGTAGCTCTTTGCAAAAGAGAGATATTGGCAAGGAAAAGCTGTCTTGTACCTTTGCATTTTTCTCCCAAACGAAGGACACTAGAAAGAAAATTTTAAAGCCTCCTGTTAGGCCATCATCTACACGACATAGCCCTGAATTTTCCAATGCGCAGCTCTTTGCAAAAGAGAGATATTGGCAAGGAAATGCTGTCTTGTACCATTGCATTTTTCTCCCAAACGAAGGACACTAGAAAGAACATTTTAAAGCCTCCTGTTAGGCCATCATCTACACGACATAGCCCTGAATTTTCCAATGCGCAGCTCTTTGCAAAAGAGAGATATTGGCAAGGAAAAGCTGTCTTGTACCTTTGCATTTTTCTCCCAAACGAAGGACACTAGAAAGAAAATTTTAAAGCCTCCTGTTAGGCCATCATCTACACGACATAGCCCTGAATTTTCCAATGCGCAGCTCTTTGCAAAAGAGAGATATTGGCAAGGAAAAGCTGTCTTGTACCATTGCATTTTTCTCCCAAACGAAGGACACTAGAAAGAACATTTTAATGCCTCCTGTTAGGCCATCATCTACACGACATAGCCCTGAATTTTCCAATGCGCAGCTCTTTGCAAAAGAGAGATATTGGCAAGGAAAAGCTGTCTTGTACCTTTGCATTTTTCTCCCAAACGAAGGTCACTAGAAAGAAAATTTTAAAGCCTCCTGTTAGGCCATCATCTACACGACATAGCCCTGAATTTTCCAATGCGCAGCTCTTTGCAAAGAGAGATATTGGCAAGGAAAAGCTGTCTTGTACCATTGCATTTTTTCTCCCAAACGAAGGACACTAGAGAGAAAATTTTAAAGCCTCCTGTTAAGCCATCATCTACACGACATAGCCCTGAATTATCTAATGCGCAGCTCTTTGCAAAAGAGAGATATTGGCAAGGAAAAGCTGTCTTGTACCTTTGCATTTTTCTCCCAAACGAAGGTCACTAGAAAGAAAATTTTAAAGCCTCCTGTTAGGCCATCATCTACACGACATAGCCCTGTATTTTCCAATGCGTAGCTCTTTACAAAAGAGAGATATTGGCAAGGAAAAGCTGTCTTGTACCTTTGCATTTTTCTCCCAAACGAAGGACGCTAGAAAGAAAATTTTAAAGCCTCCTGTTAGGCCATCATCTACACGACATAGCCCTGAATTTTCCAATGCGCAGCTCTTTGCAAAAGAGAGATATTGGCAAGGAAAAGCTGTCTTGTACCTTTGCATTTTTCTCCCAAACGAAGGTCACTAGAAAGAAAATTTTAAAGCCTCCTGTTAGGCCATCATCTACACGACATAGCCCTGAATTTTCCAATGCGTAGCTCTTTGCAAAAGAGAGATATTGGCAAGGAAAAGCTGTCTTGTACCTTTGCATTTTTCTCCCAAACGAAGGACACTAGAAAGAAAATTTTAAAGCCTCCTGTTAGGCCATCATCTACACGACATAGCCCTGAATTTTCCAATGCGCAGCTCTTTGCAAAAGAGAGATATTGGCAAGGAAAAGCTGTCTTGTACCATTGCATTTTTCTCCCAAACGAAGGACACTAGAAAGAACATTTTAAAGCCTCCTGTTAGGCCATCATCTACACGACATAGCCCTGAATTTTCCAATGCGCAGCTCTTTGCAAAAGAGAGATATTGGCAAGGAAAAGCTGTCTTGTACCTTTGCATTTTTCTCCCCAAACGAAGGTCACTAGAAAGAAAATTTTAAAGCCTCCTGTTAGGCCATCATCTACACGACATAGCCCTGAATTTTCCAATGCGCAGCTCTTTGCAAAAGAGAGATATTGGCAAGGAAAAGCTGTCTTGTACCTTTGCATTTTTCTCCCAAACGAAGGACACTAGAAAGAAAATTTTAAAGCCTCCTGTTAGGCCATCATCTACACGACATAGCCCTGAATTTTTCCAATGCGCAGCTCTTTGCAAAAGAGAGATATTGGCAAGGAAAAGCTGTCTTGTACCATTGCATTTTTCTCCCAAACGAAGGACACTAGAAAGAAAATTTTAAAGCCTCCTGTTAGGCCATCATCTACACGACTTAGCCCTGAATTTTCCAATGCGCAGCTATTTGCAAAAGAGAGATATTGGCAAGGAAAAGCTGTCTTGTACCATTGCATTTTTCTCCCAAACGAAGGACACTAGAAAGAAAATGTTAAAGCCTCCTGTTAGGCCATCATCTACACGACATAGCCCTGAATTTTCCAATGCGCAGCTCTTTGCAAAAGAGAGATATTGGCAAGGAAAAGCTGTCTTGTACCATTGCATTTTTCTCCCAAACGAAGGACACTAGAAAGAACATTTTAAAGCCTCCTGTTAGGCCCATCATCTACACGACATAGCCCTGAATTTTCCAATGCGCAGCTCTTTGCAAAAGAGAGATATTGGCAAGGAAAAAGCTGTCTTGTACCTTTGCATTTTTCTCCCAAACGAAGGACACTAGAAAGAAAATTTTAAAGCCTCCTGTTAGGCCATCATCTACACGACATAGCCCTGAATTTTCCAATGCGCAGCTCTTTGCAAAAGAGAGATATTGGCAAGGAAAAGCAGTCTTGTACCATTGCATTTTTCTCCCAAACGAAGGACACTAGAGAGAAAATTTTAAAGCCTCCTGTTAAGCCATCATCTACACGACATAGCCCTGAATTATCTAATGCGCAGCTCTTTGCAAAAGAGAGATATTGGCAAGGAAAAGCTGTCTTGTACCTTTGCATTTTTCTCCCCAAACGAAGGTCACTAGAAAGAAAATTTTAAAGCCTCCTGTTAGGCCATCATCTACACGACATAGCCCTGTATTTTCCAATGCGTAGCTCTTTACAAAAGAGAGATATTGGCAAGGAAAAGCTGTCTTGTACCTTTGCATTTTTCTCCCAAACGAAGGACGCTAGAAAGAAAATTTTAAAGCCTCCTGTTAGGCCATCATCTACACGACATAGCCCTGAATTTTCCAATGCGCAGCTCTTTGCAAAAGAGAGATATTGGCAAGGAAAAGCTGTCTTGTACCTTTGCATTTTTCTCCCAAACGAAGGTCACTAGAAAGAAAATTTTAAAGCCTCCTGTTAGGCCATCATCTACACGACATAGCCCTGAATTTTCCAATGCGTAGCTCTTTGCAAAAGAGAGATATTGGCAAGGAAAAGCTGTCTTGTACCTTTGCATTTTTCTCCCAAACGAAGGACACTAGAAAGAAAATTTTAAAGCCTCCTGTTAGGCCATCATCTACACGACATAGCCCTGAATTTTCCAATGCGCAGCTCTTTGCAAAAGAGAGATATTGGCAAGGAAAAGCTGTCTTGTACCATTGCATTTTTCTCCCAAACGAAGGACACTAGAAAGAACATTTTAAAGCCTCCTGTTAGGCCATCATCTACACGACATAGCCCTGAATTTTCCAATGCGCAGCTCTTTGCAAAAGAGAGATATTGGCAAGGAAAAGCTGTCTTGTACCTTTGCATTTTTCTCCCAAACGAAGGTCACTAGAAAGAAAATTTTAAAGCCTCCTGTTAGGCCATCATCTACACGACATAGCCCTGAATTTTCCAATGCGCAGCTCTTTGCAAAAGAGAGATATTGGCAAGGAAAAGCTGTCTTGTACCTTTGCATTTTTCTCCCAAACGAAGGACACTAGAAAGAAAATTTTAAAGCCTCCTGTTAGGCCATCATCTACACGACATAGCCCTGAATTTTCCAATGCGCAGCTCTTTGCAAAAGAGAGATATTGGCAAGGAAAAGCTGTCTTGTACCATTGCATTTTTCTCCCAAACGAAGGACACTAGAAAGAAAATTTTAAAGCCTCCTGTTAGGCCATCATCTACACGACATAGCCCTGAATTTTCCAATGCGCAGCTATTTGCAAAAGAGAGATATTGGCAAGGAAAAGCTGTCTTGTACCATTGCATTTTTCTCCCAAACGAAGGACACTAGAAAGAAAATGTTAAAGCCTCCTGTTAGGCCATCATCTACACGACATAGCCCTGAATTTTCCAATGCGCAGCTCTTTGCAAAAGAGAGATATTGGCAAGGAAAAGCTACTTGTACCTTTGCATTTTTCTCCCAAACGAAGGACACTAGAAAGAAAATTTTAAAGCCTCCTGTTAGGCCATCATCTACACGACATAGCGCTGAATTTTCCAATGCGCAGCTCTTTGCAAAAGAGAGATATTGGCAAGGAAAAGCTGTCTTGTACCATTGCATTTTTCTCCCAAACGAAGGACACTAGAAAGAACATTTTAAAGCCTCCTGTTAGGCCATCATCTACACGACATAGCCCTGAATTTTCCAATGCGCAGCTCTTTGCAAAAGAGAGATATTGGCAAGGAAAAGCTGTCTTGTACCTTTGCATTTTTCTCCCAAACGAAGGTCACTAGAAAGAAAATTTTAAAGCCTCCTGTTAGGCCATCATCTACACGACATAGCCCTGAATTTTCCAATGCGTAGCTCTTTGCAAAAGAGAGATATTTGCAAGGAAAAGCTGTCTTGTACCTTTGCATTTTTCTCCCAAACGAAGGACACTAGAAAGAAAATTTTAAAGCCTCCTGTTAGGCCATCATCTACACGACATAGCCCTGAATTTTCCAATGCGCAGCTCTTTGCAAAAGAGAGATATTGGCAAGGAAAAGCTGTCATGTACCTTTGCATTTTTCTCCCAAACGAAGGACACTAGAAAGAAAATTTTAAAGCCTCCTGTTAGGCCATCATCTACACGACATAGCCCTGAATTTTCCAATGCGCAGCTCTTTGCAAAAGAGAGATATTGGCAAGGAAAAGCTGTCTTGTACCATTGCATTTTTCTCCCAAACGAAGGACACTAGAAAGAAAATTTTAAAGCCTCCTGTTAGGCCATCATCTACACGACATAGCCCTGAATTTTCCAATGCGCAGCTCTTTGCAAAAGAGAGATATTGGCAAGGAAAAGCTGTCTTGTACCATTGCATTTTTCTCCCAAACGAAGGACACTAGAAAGAAAATGTTAAAGCCTCCTGTTAGGCCATCATCTACACGACATAGCCCTGAATTTTACAATGCGCAGCTCTTTGCAAAAGAGAGATATTGGCAAGGAAAAGCTGTCTTGTACCTTTGCATTTTTCTCACAAACGAAGGTCACTAGAAAGAAAATTTTAAAGCCCCCTGTTAGGCCATCATCTACACGACATAGTCCTGAATTTTCCAATGCGCAGCTCTTTGCAAAAGAGAGATATTGGCAAGGAAAAGCTGTCTTGTACCATTGCATTTTTCTCCCAAACGAAGGACACTAGAAAGAAAATGTTAAAGCCTCCTGTTAGGCCATCATCTACACGACATAGCCCTGAATTTTCCAATGCGCAGCTCTTTGCAAAAGAGAGATATTGGCAAGGAAAAGCTGTCTTGTACCTTTGCATTTTTCTCCCAAACGAAGGTCACTAGAAAGAAAATTTTAAAGCCTCCTGTTAGGCCATCATCTACACGACATAGCCCTGAATTTTCCAATGCATAGCTCTTTGCAAAAGAGAGATATTGGCAAGGAAAAGCTGTCTTGTACCTTTGCATTTTTCTCCCAAACGAAGGACACTAGAAAGAAAATTTTAAAGCCTCCTGTTAGGCCATCATCTACACGACATAGCCCTGAATTTTCCAATGCGCAGCTCTTTGCAAAAGAGAGATATTGGCAAGGAAAAGCTGTCTTGTACCTTTGCATTTTTCTCCCAAACGAAGGAAACTAGAAAGAAAATTTTAAAGCCTCCTGTTAGGCCGTCATCTACACGACATAGCCCTGAATTTTCCAATGCGCAGCTCTTTGCAAAAGAGAGATATTGGCAAGGAAAAGCTGTCTTGTACCATTGCATTTTTCTCCCAAACGAAGGACACTAGAAAGAAAATTTTAAAGCCTCCTGTTAGGCCATCATCTACACGACATAGCCCTGAATTTTCCAATGCGTAGCTCTTTGCAAAAGAGAGATATTGGCAAGGAAAAGCTGTCTTGTACCTTTGCATTTTTCTCCCAAACGAAGGACGCTAGAAAGAAAATTTTAAAGCCTCCTGTTAGGCCATCATCTACACGACATAGCCCTGAATTTTCCAATGCGCAGCTCTTTGCAAAAGAGAGATATTGGCAAGGAAAAGCTGTCTTGTACCTTTGCATTTTTCTCCCAAACGAAGGTCACTAGAAAGAAAATTTTAAAGCCTCCTGTTAGGCCATCATCTACACGACATAGCCCTGAATTTTCCAATGCGTAGCTCTTTGCAAAAGAGAGATATTGGCAAGGAAAAGCTGTCTTGTACCTTTGCATTTTTCTCCCAAACGAAGGACACTAGAAAGAAAATTTTAAAGCCTCCTGTTAGGCCATCATCTACACGACATAGCCCTGAATTTTCCAATGCGCAGCTCTTTGCAAAAGAGAGATATTGGCAAGGAAAAGCTGTCTTGTACCATTGCATTTTTCTCCCAAACGAAGGACACTAGAAAGAACATTTTAAAGCCTGCTGTTAGGCCATCATCTACACGACATAGCCCTGAATTTTCCAATGCGCAGCTCTTTGCAAAAGAGAAATATTGGCAAGGAAAAGCTGTCTTGTACCTTTGCATTTTTCTCCCAAACGAAGGTCACTAGAAAGAAAATTTTAAAGCCTCCTGTTAGGCCATCATCTACACGACATAGCCCTGAATTTTCCAATGCGTAGCTCTTTGCAAAAGAGAGATATTTGCAAGGAAAAGCTGTCTTGTACCTTTGCATTTTTCTCCCAAACGAAGGACACTAGAAAGAAAATTTTAAAGCCTCCTGTTAGGCCATCATCTACACGACATAGCCCTGAATTTTCCAATGCGCAGCTCTTTGCAAAAGAGAGATATTGGCAAGGAAAAGCTGTCTTGTACCTTTGCATTTTTCTCCCAAACGAAGGACACTAGAAAGAAAATGTTAAAGCCTCCTGTTAGGCCATCATCTACACGACATAGCCCTGAATTTTCCAATGCGCAGCTCTTTGCAAAAGAGAGATATTGGCAAGGAAAAGCTGTCTTGTACCATTGCATTTTTCTCCCAAACGAAGGACACTAGAAAGAAAATTTTAAAGCCTCCTGTTAGGCCATCATCTACACGACATAGCCCTGAATTTTCCAATGCGCAGCTCTTTGCAAAAGAGAGATATTGGCAAGGAAAAGCTGTCTTGTACCTTTGCATTTTTCTCCCAAACGAAGGACACTAGAAAGAAAATGTTAAAGCCTCCTGTTAGGCCATCATCTACACGACATAGCCCTGAATTTTCCAATGCGCAGCTCTTTGCAAAAGAGAGATATTGGCAAGGAAAAGCTGTCTTGTACCTTTGCATTTTTCTCCCAAACGAAGGTCACTAGAAAGAAAATGTTAAAGCCCCCTGTTAGGCCATCATCTACACGACATAGCCCTGAATTTTCCAATGCGCAGCTCTTTGCAAAAGAGAGATATTGGCAAGGAAAAGCTGTCTTGTACCATTGCATTTTTCTCCCAAACGAAGGACACTAGAAAGAAAATGTTAAAGCCTCCTGTTAGGCCATCATCTACACGACATAGCCCTGAATTTTCCAATGCGCAGCTCTTTGCAAAAGAGAGATATTGGCAAGGAAAAGCTGTCTTGTACCTTTGCATTTTTCTCCCAAACGAAGGTCACTAGAAAGAAAATTTTAAAGCCTCCTGTTAGACCATCATCTACACGACATAGCCCTGAATTTTCCAATGCGTAGCTCTTTGCAAAAGAGAGATATTGGCAAGGAAAAGCTGTCTTGTACCTTTGCATTTTTCTCCCAAACGAAGGACACTAGAAAGAAAATGTTAAAGCCTCCTGTTAGGCCATCATCTACACGACATAGCCCTGAATTTTCCAATGCGCAGCTCTTTGCAAAAGAGAGATATTGGCAAGGAAAAGCTGTCTTGTACCATTGCATTTTTCTCCCAAACGAAGGACACTAGAAAGAACATTTTAAAGCCTCCTGTTAGGCCATCATCTACACGACATAGCCCTGAATTTTCCAATGCGCAGCTCTTTGCAAAAGAGAGATATTGGCAAGGAAAAGCTGTCTTGTACCATTGCATTTTTCTCCCAAACGAAGGACACTAGAAAGAAAATTTTAAAGCCTCCTGTTAGGCCATCATCTACACGACATAGCCCTGAATTTTCCAATGCGCAGCTCTTTGCAAAAGAGAGATATTGGCAAGGAAAAGCTGTCTTGTACCATTGCATTTTTCTCCCAAACGAAGGACACTAGAAAGAAAATTTTAAAGCCTCCTGTTAGGCCATCATCTACACGACATAGCCCTGAATTTTCCAATGCGTAGCTCTTTGCAAAAGAGAGATATTGGCAAGGAAAAGCTGTCTTGTACCTTTGCATTTTTCTCCCAAACGAAGGTCACTAGAAAGAAAATTTTAAAGCCTCCTGTTAGGCCATCATCTACACGACATAGCCCTGAATTTTCCAATGCGTAGCTCTTTGCAAAAGAGAGATATTGGCAAGGAAAAGCTGTCTTGTACCTTTGCATTTTTCTCCCAAACGAAGGACACTAGAAAGAAAATTTTAAAGCCTCCTGTTAGGCCATCATCTACACGACATAGCCCTGAATTTTCCAATGCGTAGCTCTTTGCAAAAGAGAGATATTGGCAAGGAAAAGCTGTCTTGTACCTTTGCATTTTTCTCCCAAACGAAGGACACTAGAAAGAAAATTTTAAAGCCTCCTGTTAGGCCATCATCTACACGACATAGCCCTGAATTTTCCAATGCGTAGCTCTTTGCAAAAGAGAGATATTGGCAAGGAAAAGCTGTCTTGTACCTTTGCATTTTTCTCCCAAACGAAGGACACTAGAAAGAAAATTTTAAAGCCTCCTGTTAGGCCATCATCTACACGACATAGCCCTGAATTTTCCAATGCGCAGCTCTTTGCAAAAGAGAGATATTGGCAAGGAAAAGCTGTCTTGTACCATTGCATTTTTCTCCCAAACGAAGGACACTAGAAAGAACATTTTAAAGCCTCCTGTTAGGCCATCATCTACACGACATAGCCCTGCATTTTCCAATGCGCAGCTCTTTGCAAAAGAGAGATATTGGCAAGGAAAAGCTGTCTTGTACCTTTGCATTTTTCTCCCAAACGAAGGACACTAGAAAGAAAATTTTAAAGCCTCCTGTTAGGCCATCATCTACACGACATAGCCCTGAATTTTCCAATGCGCAGCTCTTTGCAAAAGAGAGATATTGGCAAGGAAAAGCTGTCTTGTACCATTGCATTTTTCTCCCAAACGAAGGACACTAGAAAGAACATTTTAATGCCTCCTGTTAGGCCATCATCTACACGACATAGCCCTGAATTTTCCAATGCGCAGCTCTTTGCAAAAGAGAGATATTGGCAAGGAAAAGCTGTCTTGTACCTTTGCATTTTTCTCCCAAACGAAGGTCACTAGAAAGAAAATTTTAAAGCCTCCTGTTAGGCCATCATCTACACGACATAGCCCTGAATTTTCCAATGCGCAGCTCTTTGCAAAAGAGAGATATTGGCAAGGAAAAGATGTCTTGTACCATTGCATTTTTCTCCCAAACGAAGGACACTAGAAAGAAAATTTTAAAGCCTCCTGTTAGGCCATCATCTACACGACATAGCCCTGAATTATCTAATGCGCAGCTCTTTGCAAAAGAGAGATATTGGCAAGGAAAAGCTGTCTTGTACCTTTGCATTTTTCTCCCAAACGAAGGTCACTAGAAAGAAAATTTTAAAGCCTCCTGTTAGGCCATCATCTACACGACATAGCCCTGAATTTTCCAATGCGTAGCTCTTTGCAAAAGAGAGACATTGGCAAGGAAAAGCTGTCTTGTACCTTTGCATTTTTCTCCCAAACGAAGGACACTAGAAAGAAAATTTTAAAGCCTCCTGTTAGGCCATCATCTACACGACATAGCCCTGAATTTTCCAATGCGTAGCTCTTTGCAAAAGAGAGATATTGGCAAGGAAAAGCTGTCTTGTACCTTTGCATTTTTCTCCCAAACGAAGGACGCTAGAAAGAAAATTTTAAAGCCTCCTGTTAGGCCATCATCTACACGACATAGCCCTGAATTTTCCAATGCGCAGCTCTTTGCAAAAGAGAGATATTGGCAAGGAAAAGCTGTCTTGTACCTTTGCATTTTTCTCCCAAACGAAGGTCACTAGAAAGAAAATTTTAAAGCCTCCTGTTAGGCCATCATCTACACGACATAGCCCTGAATTTTCCAATGCGTAGCTCTTTGCAAAAGAGAGATATTGGCAAGGAAAAGCTGTCTTGTACCTTTGCATTTTTCTCCCAAACGAAGGACACTAGAAAGAAAATTTTAAAGCCTCCTGTTAGGCCATCATCTACACGACATAGCCCTGAATTTTCCAATGCGCAGCTCTTTGCAAAAGAGAGATATTGGCAAGGAAAAGCTGTCTTGTACCATTGCATTTTTCTCCCAAACGAAGGACACTAGAAAGAACATTTTAAAGCCTCCTGTTAGGCCATCATCTACACGACATAGCCCTGAATTTTCCAATGCGCAGCTCTTTGCAAAAGAGAGATATTGGCAAGGAAAAGCTGTCTTGTACCTTTGCATTTTTCTCCCAAACGAAGGTCACTAGAAAGAAAATTTTAAAGCCTCCTGTTAGGCCATCATCTACACGACATAGCCCTGAATTTTCCAATGCGCAGCTCTTTGCAAAAGAGAGATATTGGCAAGGAAAAGCTGTCTTGTACCTTTGCATTTTTCTCCCAAACGAAGGACACTAGAAAGAAAATTTTAAAGCCTCCTGTTAGGCCATCATCTACACGACATAGCCCTGAATTTTCCAATGCGCAGCTCTTTGCAAAAGAGAGATATTGGCAAGGAAAAGCTGTCTTGTACCATTGCATTTTTCTCCCAAACGAAGGACACTAGAAAGAAAATTTTAAAGCCTCCTGTTAGGCCATCATCTACACGACATAGCCCTGAATTTTCCAATGCGCAGCTCTTTGCAAAAGAGAGATATTGGCAAGGAAAAGCTGTCTTGTACCATTGCATTTTTCTCCCAAACGAAGGACACTAGAAAGAAAATGTTAAAGCCTCCTGTTAGGCCATCATCTACACGACATAGCCCTGAATTTTCCAATGCGCAGCTCTTTGCAAAAGAGAGATATTGGCAAGGAAAAGCTACTTGTACCTTTGCATTTTTCTCCCAAACGAAGGACACTAGAAAGAAAATTTTAAAGCCTCCTGTTAGGCCATCATCTACACGACATAGCGCTGAATTTTCCAATGCGCAGCTCTTTGCAAAAGAGAGATATTGGCAAGGAAAAGCTGTCTTGTACCATTGCATTTTTCTCCCAAACGAAGGACACTAGAAAGAACATTTTAAAGCCTCCTGTTAGGCCATCATCTACACGACATAGCCCTGAATTTTCCAATGCGCAGCTCTTTGCAAAAGAGAGATATTGGCAAGGAAAAGCTGTCTTGTACCATTGCATTTTTCTCCCAAACGAAGGACACTAGAAAGAAAATTTTAAAGCCTCCTGTTAGGCCATCATCTACACGACATAGCCCTGAATTTTCCAATGCGCAGCTCTTTGCAAAAGAGAGATATTGGCAAGGAAAAGCTGTCTTGTACCTTTGCATTTTTCTCCCAAACGAAGGACACTAGAAAGAAAATTTTAAAGCCTCCTGTTAGGCCATCATCTACACGACATAGCCCTGAATTTTCCAATGCGCAGCTCTTTGCAAAAGAGAGATATTGGCAAGGAAAAGCTGTCTTGTACCATTGCATTTTTCTCCCAAACGAAGGACACTAGAAAGAAAATTTTAAAGCCTCCTGTTAGGCCATCATCTACACGACATAGCCCTGAATTTTCCAATGCGCAGCTCTTTGCAAAAGAGAGATATTGGCAAGGAAAAGCTGTCTTGTACCATTGCATTTTTCTCCCAAACGAAGGACACTAGAAAGAAAATGTTAAAGCCTCCTGTTAGGCCATCATCTACACGACATAGCCCTGAATTTTACAATGCGCAGCTCTTTGCAAAAGAGAGATATTGGCAAGGAAAAGCTGTCTTGTACCTTTGCATTTTTCTCCCAAACGAAGGTCACTAGAAAGAAAATTTTAAAGCCCCCTGTTAGGCCATCATCTACACGACATAGTCCTGAATTTTCCAATGCGCAGCTCTTTGCAAAAGAGAGATATTGGCAAGGAAAAGCTGTCTTGTACCATTGCATTTTTCTCCCAAACGAAGGACACTAGAAAGAAAATGTTAAAGCCTCCTGTTAGGCCATCATCTACACGACATAGCCCTGAATTTTCCAATGCGCAGCTCTTTGCAAAAGAGAGATATTGGCAAGGAAAAGCTGTCTTGTACCTTTGCATTTTTCTCCCAAACGAAGGTCACTAGAAAGAAAATTTTAAAGCCTCCTGTTAGGCCATCATCTACACGACATAGCCCTGAATTTTCCAATGCATAGCTCTTTGCAAAAGAGAGATATTGGCAAGGAAAAGCTGTCTTGTACCATTGCATTTTTCTCCCAAACGAAGGACACTAGAAAGAAAATGTTAAAGCCTCCTGTTAGGCCATCATCTACACGACATAGCCCTGAATTTTCCAATGCGCAGCTCTTTGCAAAAGAGAGATATTGGCAAGGAAAAGCTGTCTTGTACCTTTGCATTTTTCTCCCAAACGAAGGAAACTAGAAAGAAAATTTTAAAGCCTCCTGTTAGGCCGTCATCTACACGACATAGCCCTGAATTTTCCAATGCGCAGCTCTTTGCAAAAGAGAGATATTGGCAAGGAAAAGCTGTCTTGTACCATTGCATTTTTCTCCCAAACGAAGGACACTAGAAAGAAAATTTTAAAGCCTCCTGTTAGGCCATCATCTACACGACATAGCCCTGAATTTTCCAATGCGTAGCTCTTTGCAAAAGAGAGATATTGGCAAGGAAAAGCTGTCTTGTACCTTTGCATTTTTCTCCCAAACGAAGGACGCTAGAAAGAAAATTTTAAAGCCTCCTGTTAGGCCATCATCTACACGACATAGCCCTGAATTTTCCAATGCGCAGCTCTTTGCAAAAGAGAGATATTGGCAAGGAAAAGCTGTCTTGTACCTTTGCATTTTTCTCCCAAACGAAGGTCACTAGAAAGAAAATTTTAAAGCCTCCTGTTAGGCCATCATCTACACGACATAGCCCTGAATTTTCCAATGCGTAGCTCTTTGCAAAAGAGAGATATTGGCAAGGAAAAGCTGTCTTGTACCTTTGCATTTTTCTCCCAAACGAAGGACACTAGAAAGAAAATTTTAAAGCCTCCTGTTAGGCCATCATCTACACGACATAGCCCTGAATTTTCCAATGCGCAGCTCTTTGCAAAAGAGAGATATTGGCAAGGAAAAGCTGTCTTGTACCATTGCATTTTTCTCCCAAACGAAGGACACTAGAAAGAACATTTTAAAGCCTGCTGTTAGGCCATCATCTACACGACATAGCCCTGAATTTTCCAATGCGCAGCTCTTTGCAAAAGAGAAATATTGGCAAGGAAAAGCTGTCTTGTACCTTTGCATTTTTCTCCCAAACGAAGGTCACTAGAAAGAAAATTTTAAAGCCTCCTGTTAGGCCATCATCTACACGACATAGCCCTGAATTTTCCAATGCGCAGCTCTTTGCAAAAGAGAGATATTGGCAAGGAAAAGCTGTCTTGTACCTTTGCATTTTTCTCCCAAACGAAGGACACTAGAAAGAAAATGTTAAAGCCTCCTGTTAGGCCATCATCTACACGACATAGCCCTGAATTTTCCAATGCGCAGCTCTTTGCAAAAGAGAGATATTGGCAAGGAAAAGCTGTCTTGTACCATTGCATTTTTCTCCCAAACGAAGGACACTAGAAAGAAAATTTTAAAGCCTCCTGTTAGGCCATCATCTACACGACATAGCCCTGAATTTTCCAATGCGCAGCTCTTTGCAAAAGAGAGATATTGGCAAGGAAAAGCTGTCTTGTACCATTGCATTTTTCTCCCAAACGAAGGACACTAGAAAGAAAATGTTAAAGCCTCCTGTTAGGCCATCATCTACACGACATAGCCCTGAATTTTCCAATGCGCAGCTCTTTGCAAAAGAGAGATATTGGCAAGGAAAAGCTGTCTTGTACCTTTGCATTTTTCTCCCAAACGAAGGTCACTAGAAAGAAAATGTTAAAGCCCCCTGTTAGGCCATCATCTACACGACATAGCCCTGAATTTTCCAATGCGCAGCTCTTTGCAAAAGAGAGATATTGGCAAGGAAAAGCTGTCTTGTACCATTGCATTTTTCTCCCAAACGAAGGACACTAGAAAGAAAATGTTAAAGCCTCCTGTTAGGCCATCATCTACACGACATAGCCCTGAATTTTCCAATGCGCAGCTCTTTGCAAAAGAGAGATATTGGCAAGGAAAAGCTGTCTTGTACCTTTGCATTTTTCTCCCAAACGAAGGTCACTAGAAAGAAAATTTTAAAGCCTCCTGTTAGGCCATTATCTACACGACATAGCCCTGAATTTTCCAATGCGTAGCTCTTTGCAAAAGAGAGATATTGGCAAGGAAAAGCTGTCTTGTACCTTTGCATTTTTCTCCCAAACGAAGGACACTAGAAAGAAAATTTTAAAGCCTCCTGTTAGGCCATCATCTACACGACATAGCCCTGAATTTTCCAATGCGTAGCTCTTTGCAAAAGAGAGATATTGGCAAGGAAAAGCTGTCTTGTACCTTTGCATTTTTCTCCCAAACGAAGGTCACTAGAAAGAAAATTTTAAAGCCTCCTGTTAGGCCATCATCTACACGACATAGCCCTGAATTTTCCAATGCGTAGCTCTTTGCAAAAGAGAGATATTGGCAAGGAAAAGCTGTCTTGTACCTTTGCATTTTTCTCCCAAACGAAGGACACTAGAAAGAAAATTTTAAAGCCTCCTGTTAGGCCATCATCTACACGACATAGCCCTGAATTTTCCAATGCGCAGCTCTTTGCAAAAGAGAGATATTGGCAAGGAAAAGCTGTCTTGTACCATTGCATTTTTCTCCCAAACGAAGGACACTAGAAAGAACATTTTAAAGCCTCCTGTTAGGCCATCATCTACACGACATAGCCCTGAATTTTCCAATGCGCAGCTCTTTGCAAAAGAGAGATATTGGCAAGGAAAAGCTGTCTTGTACCTTTGCATTTTTCTCCCAAACGAAGGACACTAGAAAGAAAATTTTAAAGCCTCCTGTTAGGCCATCATCTACACGACATAGCCCTGAATTTTCCAATGCGCAGCTCTTTGCAAAAGAGAGATATTGGCAAGGAAAAGCTGTCTTGTACCATTGCATTTTTCTCCCAAACGAAGGACACTAGAAAGAACATTTTAATGCCTCCTGTTAGGCCATCATCTACACGACATAGCCCTGAATTTTCCAATGCGCAGCTCTTTGCAAAAGAGAGATATTGGCAAGGAAAAGCTGTCTTGTACCTTTGCATTTTTCTCCCAAACGAAGGTCACTAGAAAGAAAATTTTAAAGCCTCCTGTTAGGCCATCATCTACACGACATAGCCCTGAATTTTCCAATGCGCAGCTCTTTGCAAAAGAGAGATATTGGCAAGGAAAAGATGTCTTGTACCATTGCATTTTTCTCCCAAACGAAGGACACTAGAAAGAAAATTTTAAAGCCTCCTGTTAGGCCATCATCTACACGACATAGCCCTGAATTATCTAATGCGCAGCTCTTTGCAAAAGAGAGATATTGGCAAGGAAAAGCTGTCTTGTACCTTTGCATTTTTCTCCCAAACGAAGGTCACTAGAAAGAAAATTTTAAAGCCTCCTGTTAGGCCATCATCTACACGACATAGCCCTGAATTTTCCAATGCGTAGCTCTTTGCAAAAGAGAGACATTTGCAAGGAAAAGCTGTCTTGTACCTTTGCATTTTTCTCCCAAACGAAGGACACTAGAAAGAAAATTTTAAAGCCTCCTGTTAGGCCATCATCTACACGACATAGCCCTGAATTTTCCAATGCGCAGCTCTTTGCAAAAGAGAGATATTGGCAAGGAAAAGCTGTCTTGTACCTTTGCATTTTTCTCCCAAACGAAGGTCACTAGAAAGAAAATTTTAAAGCCTCCTGTTAGGCCATCATCTACACGACATAGCCCTGAATTTTCCAATGCGTAGCTCTTTGCAAAAGAGAGATATTGGCAAGGAAAAGCTGTCTTGTACCTTTGCATTTTTCTCCCAAACGAAGGACACTAGAAAGAAAATTTTAAAGCCTCCTGTTAGGCCATCATCTACACGACATAGCCCTGAATTTTCCAATGCGCAGCTCTTTGCAAAAGAGAGATATTGGCAAGGAAAAGCTGTCTTGTACCATTGCATTTTTCTCCCAAACGAAGGACACTAGAAAGAACATTTTAAAGCCTGCTGTTAGGCCATCATCTACACGACATAGCCCTGAATTTTCCAATGCGCAGCTCTTTGCAAAAGAGAAATATTGGCAAGGAAAAGCTGTCTTGTACCTTTGCATTTTTCTCCCAAACGAAGGTCACTAGAAAGAAAATTTTAAAGCCTCCTGTTAGGCCATCATCTACACGACATAGCCCTGAATTTTCCAATGCGTAGCTCTTTGCAAAAGAGAGATATTTGCAAGGAAAAGCTGTCTTGTACCTTTGCATTTTTCTCCCAAACGAAGGACACTAGAAAGAAAATTTTAAAGCCTCCTGTTAGGCCATCATCTACACGACATAGCCCTGAATTTTCCAATGCGTAGCTCTTTGCAAAAGAGAGATATTGGCAAGGAAAAGCTGTCTTGTACCTTTGCATTTTTCTCCCAAACGAAGGACACTAGAAAGAAAATTTTAAAGCCTCCTGTTAGGCCATCATCTACACGACATAGCCCTGAATTTTCCAATGCGCAGCTCTTTGCAAAAGAGAGATATTGGCAAGGAAAAGCTGTCTTGTACCTTTGCATTTTTCTCCCAAACGAAGGACACTAGAAAGAAAATTTTAAAGCCTCCTGTTAGGCCATCATCTACACGACATAGCCCTGAATTTTCCAATGCGCAGCTCTTTGCAAAAGAGAGATATTGGCAAGGAAAAGCTGTCTTGTACCATTGCATTTTTCTCCCAAACGAAGGACACTAGAAAGAACATTTTAAAGCCTGCTGTTAGGCCATCATCTACACGACATAGCCCTGAATTTTCCAATGCGCAGCTCTTTGCAAAAGAGAAATATTGGCAAGGAAAAGCTGTCTTGTACCTTTGCATTTTTCTCCCAAACGAAGGACACTAGAAAGAAAATGTTAAAGCCTCCTGTTAGGCCATCATCTACACGACATAGCCCTGAATTTTCCAATGCGCAGCTCTTTGCAAAAGAGAGATATTGGCAAGGAAAAGCTGTCTTGTACCATTGCATTTTTCTCCCAAACGAAGGACACTAGAAAGAAAATTTTAAAGCCTCCTGTTAGGCCATCATCTACACGACATAGCCCTGAATTTTCCAATGCGCAGCTCTTTGCAAAAGAGAGATATTGGCAAGGAAAAGCTGTCTTGTACCATTGCATTTTTCTCCCAAACGAAGGACACTAGAAAGAAAATGTTAAAGCCTCCTGTTAGGCCATCATCTACACGACATAGCCCTGAATTTTCCAATGCGCAGCTCTTTGCAAAAGAGAGATATTGGCAAGGAAAAGCTGTCTTGTACCTTTGCATTTTTCTCCCAAACGAAGGTCACTAGAAAGAAAATGTTAAAGCCCCCTGTTAGGCCATCATCTACACGACATAGCCCTGAATTTTCCAATGCGCAGCTCTTTGCAAAAGAGAGATATTGGCAAGGAAAAGCTGTCTTGTACCATTGCATTTTTCTCCCAAACGAAGGACACTAGAAAGAAAATGTTAAAGCCTCCTGTTAGGCCATCATCTACACGACATAGCCCTGAATTTTCCAATGCGCAGCTCTTTGCAAAAGAGAGATATTGGCAAGGAAAAGCTGTCTTGTACCTTTGCATTTTTCTCCCAAACGAAGGTCACTAGAAAGAAAATTTTAAAGCCTCCTGTTAGGCCATCATCTACACGACATAGCCCTGAATTTTCCAATGCGTAGCTCTTTGCAAAAGAGAGATATTGGCAAGGAAAAGCTGTCTTGTACCTTTGCATTTTTCTCCCAAACGAAGGACACTAGAAAGAAAATTTTAAAGCCTCCTGTTAGGCCATCATCTACACGACATAGCCCTGAATTTTCCAATGCGTAGCTCTTTGCAAAAGAGAGATATTGGCAAGGAAAAGCTGTCTTGTACCTTTGCATTTTTCTCCCAAACGAAGGTCACTAGAAAGAAAATTTTAAAGCCTCCTGTTAGGCCATCATCTACACGACATAGCCCTGAATTTTCCAATGCGTAGCTCTTTGCAAAAGAGAGATATTGGCAAGGAAAAGCTGTCTTGTACCTTTGCATTTTTCTCCCAAACGAAGGACACTAGAAAGAAAATTTTAAAGCCTCCTGTTAGGCCATCATCTACACGACATAGCCCTGAATTTTCCAATGCGCAGCTCTTTGCAAAAGAGAGATATTGGCAAGGAAAAGCTGTCTTGTACCATTGCATTTTTCTCCCAAACGAAGGACACTAGAAAGAACATTTTAAAGCCTCCTGTTAGGCCATCATCTACACGACATAGCCCTGAATTTTCCAATGCGCAGCTCTTTGCAAAAGAGAGATATTGGCAAGGAAAAGCTGTCTTGTACCTTTGCATTTTTCTCCCAAACGAAGGACACTAGAAAGAAAATTTTAAAGCCTCCTGTTAGGCCATCATCTACACGACATAGCCCTGAATTTTCCAATGCGCAGCTCTTTGCAAAAGAGAGATATTGGCAAGGAAAAGCTGTCTTGTACCATTGCATTTTTCTCCCAAACGAAGGACACTAGAAAGAACATTTTAATGCCTCCTGTTAGGCCATCATCTACACGACATAGCCCTGAATTTTCCAATGCGCAGCTCTTTGCAAAAGAGAGATATTGGCAAGGAAAAGCTGTCTTGTACCTTTGCATTTTTCTCCCAAACGAAGGTCACTAGAAAGAAAATTTTAAAGCCTCCTGTTAGGCCATCATCTACACGACATAGCCCTGAATTTTCCAATGCGCAGCTCTTTGCAAAAGAGAGATATTGGCAAGGAAAAGATGTCTTGTACCATTGCATTTTTCTCCCAAACGAAGGACACTAGAAAGAAAATTTTAAAGCCTCCTGTTAGGCCATCATCTACACGACATAGCCCTGAATTATCTAATGCGCAGCTCTTTGCAAAAGAGAGATATTGGCAAGGAAAAGCTGTCTTGTACCTTTGCATTTTTCTCCCAAACGAAGGTCACTAGAAAGAAAATTTTAAAGCCTCCTGTTAGGCCATCATCTACACGACATAGCCCTGAATTTTCCAATGCGTAGCTCTTTGCAAAAGAGAGACATTGGCAAGGAAAAGCTGTCTTGTACCTTTGCATTTTTCTCCCAAACGAAGGACACTAGAAAGAAAATTTTAAAGCCTCCTGTTAGGCCATCATCTACACGACATAGCCCTGAATTTTCCAATGCGCAGCTCTTTGCAAAAGAGAGATATTGGCAAGGAAAAGCTGTCTTGTACCTTTGCATTTTTCTCCCAAACGAAGGTCACTAGAAAGAAAATTTTAAAGCCTCCTGTTAGGCCATCATCTACACGACATAGCCCTGAATTTTCCAATGCGTAGCTCTTTGCAAAAGAGAGATATTGGCAAGGAAAAGCTGTCTTGTACCTTTGCATTTTTCTCCCAAACGAAGGACACTAGAAAGAAAATTTTAAAGCCTCCTGTTAGGCCATCATCTACACGACATAGCCCTGAATTTTCCAATGCGCAGCTCTTTGCAAAAGAGAGATATTGGCAAGGAAAAGCTGTCTTGTACCATTGCATTTTTCTCCCAAACGAAGGACACTAGAAAGAACATTTTAAAGCCTGCTGTTAGGCCATCATCTACACGACATAGCCCTGAATTTTCCAATGCGCAGCTCTTTGCAAAAGAGAAATATTGGCAAGGAAAAGCTGTCTTGTACCTTTGCATTTTTCTCCCAAACGAAGGTCACTAGAAAGAAAATTTTAAAGCCTCCTGTTAGGCCATCATCTACACGACATAGCCCTGAATTTTCCAATGCGTAGCTCTTTGCAAAAGAGAGATATTTGCAAGGAAAAGCTGTCTTGTACCTTTGCATTTTTCTCCCAAACGAAGGACACTAGAAAGAAAATTTTAAAGCCTCCTGTTAGGCCATCATCTACACGACATAGCCCTGAATTTTCCAATGCGCAGCTCTTTGCAAAAGAGAGATATTGGCAAGGAAAAGCTGTCTTGTACCTTTGCATTTTTCTCCCAAACGAAGGACACTAGAAAGAAAATGTTAAAGCCTCCTGTTAGGCCATCATCTACACGACATAGCCCTGAATTTTCCAATGCGCAGCTCTTTGCAAAAGAGAGATATTGGCAAGGAAAAGATGTCTTGTACCATTGCATTTTTCTCCCAAACGAAGGACACTAGAAAGAAAATTTTAAAGCCTCCTGTTAGGCCATCATCTACACGACATAGCCCTGAATTTTCCAATGCGTAGCTCTTTGCAAAAGAGAGATATTGGCAAGGAAAAGCTGTCTTGTACCTTTGCATTTTTCTCCCAAACGAAGGACACTAGAAAGAAAATTTTAAAGCCTCCTGTTAGGCCATCATCTACACGACATAGCCCTGAATTTTCCAATGCGCAGCTCTTTGCAAAAGAGAGATATTGGCAAGGAAAAGCTGTCTTGTACCATTGCATTTTTCTCCCAAACGAAGGACACTAGAAAGAACATTTTAATGCCTCCTGTTAGGCCATCATCTACACGACATAGCCCTGAATTTTCCAATGCGCAGCTCTTTGCAAAAGAGAGATATTGGCAAGGAAAAGCTGTCTTGTACCTTTGCATTTTTCTCCCAAACGAAGGTCACTAGAAAGAAAATTTTAAAGCCTCCTGTTAGGCCATCATCTACACGACATAGCCCTGAATTTTCCAATGCGCAGCTCTTTGCAAAAGAGAGATATTGGCAAGGAAAAGATGTCTTGTACCATTGCATTTTTCTCCCAAACGAAGGACACTAGAAAGAAAATTTTAAAGCCTCCTGTTAGGCCATCATCTACACGACATAGCCCTGAATTATCTAATGCGCAGCTCTTTGCAAAAGAGAGATATTGGCAAGGAAAAGCTGTCTTGTACCTTTGCATTTTTCTCCCAAACGAAGGTCACTAGAAAGAAAATTTTAAAGCCTCCTGTTAGGCCATCATCTACACGACATAGCCCTGAATTTTCCAATGCGTAGCTCTTTGCAAAAGAGAGACATTGGCAAGGAAAAGCTGTCTTGTACCTTTGCATTTTTCTCCCAAACGAAGGACACTAGAAAGAAAATTTTAAAGCCTCCTGTTAGGCCATCATCTACACGACATAGCCCTGAATTTTCCAATGCGCAGCTCTTTGCAAAAGAGAGATATTGGCAAGGAAAAGCTGTCTTGTACCTTTGCATTTTTCTCCCAAACGAAGGTCACTAGAAAGAAAATTTTAAAGCCTCCTGTTAGGCCATCATCTACACGACATAGCCCTGAATTTTCCAATGCGTAGCTCTTTGCAAAAGAGAGATATTGGCAAGGAAAAGCTGTCTTGTACCTTTGCATTTTTCTCCCAAACGAAGGACACTAGAAAGAAAATTTTAAAGCCTCCTGTTAGGCCATCATCTACACGACATAGCCCTGAATTTTCCAATGCGCAGCTCTTTGCAAAAGAGAGATATTGGCAAGGAAAAGCTGTCTTGTACCATTGCATTTTTCTCCCAAACGAAGGACACTAGAAAGAACATTTTAAAGCCTGCTGTTAGGCCATCATCTACACGACATAGCCCTGAATTTTCCAATGCGCAGCTCTTTGCAAAAGAGAAATATTGGCAAGGAAAAGCTGTCTTGTACCTTTGCATTTTTCTCCCAAACGAAGGTCACTAGAAAGAAAATTTTAAAGCCTCCTGTTAGGCCATCATCTACACGACATAGCCCTGAATTTTCCAATGCGTAGCTCTTTGCAAAAGAGAGATATTTGCAAGGAAAAGCTGTCTTGTACCTTTGCATTTTTCTCCCAAACGAAGGACACTAGAAAGAAAATTTTAAAGCCTCCTGTTAGGCCATCATCTACACGACATAGCCCTGAATTTTCCAATGCGCAGCTCTTTGCAAAAGAGAGATATTGGCAAGGAAAAGCTGTCTTGTACCTTTGCATTTTTCTCCCAAACGAAGGACACTAGAAAGAAAATGTTAAAGCCTCCTGTTAGGCCATCATCTACACGACATAGCCCTGAATTTTCCAATGCGCAGCTCTTTGCAAAAGAGAGATATTGGCAAGGAAAAGATGTCTTGTACCATTGCATTTTTCTCCCAAACGAAGGACACTAGAAAGAAAATTTTAAAGCCTCCTGTTAGGCCATCATCTACACGACATAGCCCTGAATTTTCCAATGCGTAGCTCTTTGCAAAAGAGAGATATTGGCAAGGAAAAGCTGTCTTGTACCTTTGCATTTTTCTCCCAAACGAAGGACACTAGAAAGAAAATTTTAAAGCCTCCTGTTAGGCCATCATCTACACGACATAGCCCTGAATTTTCCAATGCGCAGCTCTTTGCAAAAGAGAGATATTGGCAAGGAAAAGCTGTCTTGTACCATTGCATTTTTCTCCCAAACGAAGGACACTAGAAAGAACATTTTAAAGCCTGCTGTTAGGCCATCATCTACACGACATAGCCCTGAATTTTCCAATGCGCAGCTCTTTGCAAAAGAGAAATATTGGCAAGGAAAAGCTGTCTTGTACCTTTGCATTTTTCTCCCAAACGAAGGTCACTAGAAAGAAAATTTTAAAGCCTCCTGTTAGGCCATCATCTACACGACATAGCCCTGAATTTTCCAATGCGCAGCTCTTTGCAAAAGAGAGATATTGGCAAGGAAAAGCTGTCTTGTACCTTTGCATTTTTCTCCCAAACGAAGGACACTAGAAAGAAAATGTTAAAGCCTCCTGTTAGGCCATCATCTACACGACATAGCCCTGAATTTTCCAATGCGCAGCTCTTTGCAAAAGAGAGATATTGGCAAGGAAAAGCTGTCTTGTACCATTGCATTTTTCTCCCAAACGAAGGACACTAGAAAGAAAATTTTAAAGCCTCCTGTTAGGCCATCATCTACACGACATAGCCCTGAATTTTCCAATGCGCAGCTCTTTGCAAAAGAGAGATATTGGCAAGGAAAAGCTGTCTTGTACCATTGCATTTTTCTCCCAAACGAAGGACACTAGAAAGAAAATGTTAAAGCCTCCTGTTAGGCCATCATCTACACGACATAGCCCTGAATTTTCCAATGCGCAGCTCTTTGCAAAAGAGAGATATTGGCAAGGAAAAGCTGTCTTGTACCTTTGCATTTTTCTCCCAAACGAAGGTCACTAGAAAGAAAATGTTAAAGCCCCCTGTTAGGCCATCATCTACACGACATAGCCCTGAATTTTCCAATGCGCAGCTCTTTGCAAAAGAGAGATATTGGCAAGGAAAAGCTGTCTTGTACCATTGCATTTTTCTCCCAAACGAAGGACACTAGAAAGAAAATGTTAAAGCCTCCTGTTAGGCCATCATCTACACGACATAGCCCTGAATTTTCCAATGCGCAGCTCTTTGCAAAAGAGAGATATTGGCAAGGAAAAGCTGTCTTGTACCTTTGCATTTTTCTCCCAAACGAAGGTCACTAGAAAGAAAATTTTAAAGCCTCCTGTTAGGCCATCATCTACACGACATAGCCCTGAATTTTCCAATGCGTAGCTCTTTGCAGAAGAGAGATATTGGCAAGGAAAAGCTGTCTTGTACCTTTGCATTTTTCTCCCAAACGAAGGACACTAGAAAGAAAATGTTAAAGCCTCCTGTTAGGCCATCATCTACACGACATAGCCCTGAATTTTCCAATGCGCAGCTCTTTGCAAAAGAGAGATATTGGCAAGGAAAAGCTGTCTTGTACCATTGCATTTTTCTCCCAAACGAAGGACACTAGAAAGAACATTTTAAAGCCTCCTGTTAGGCCATCATCTACACGACATAGCCCTGAATTTTCCAATGCGCAGCTCTTTGCAAAAGAGAGATATTGGCAAGGAAAAGCTGTCTTGTACCTTTGCATTTTTCTCCCAAACGAAGGACACTAGAAAGAAAATTTTAAAGCCTCCTGTTAGGCCATCATCTACACGACATAGCCCTGAATTTTCCAATGCGCAGCTCTTTGCAAAAGAGAGATATTGGCAAGGAAAAGCTGTCTTGTACCATTGCATTTTTCTCCCAAACGAAGGACACTAGAAAGAAAATTTTAAAGCCTCCTGTTAGGCCATCATCTACACGACATAGCCCTGAATTTTCCAATGCGCAGCTCTTTGCAAAAGAGAGATATTGGCAAGGAAAAGCTGTCTTGTACCTTTGCATTTTTCTCCCAAACGAAGGACACTAGAAAGAAAATTTTAAAGCCTCCTGTTAGGCCATCATCTACACGACATAGCCCTGAATTTTCCAATGCGCAGCTCTTTGCAAAAGAGAGATATTGGCAAGGAAAAGCTGTCTTGTACCATTGCATTTTTCTCCCAAACGAAGGACACTAGAAAGAACATTTTAAAGCCTCCTGTTAGGCCATCATCTACACGACATAGCCCTGAATTTTCCAATGCGTAGCTCTTTGCAAAAGAGAGATATTTGCAAGGAAAAGCTGTCTTGTACCTTTGCATTTTTCTCCCAAACGAAGGAAACTAGAAAGAAAATTTTAAAGCCTCCTGTTAGGCCATCATCTACACGACATAGCCCTGAATTTTCCAATGCGTAGCTCTTTGCAAAAGAGAGATATTGGCAAGGAAAAGCTGTCTTGTACCTTTGCATTTTTCTCCCAAACGAAGGACGCTAGATAGAAAATTTTAAAGCCTCCTGTTAGGCCATCATCTACACGACATAGCCCTGAATTTTCCAATGCGCAGCTCTTTGCAAAAGAGAGATATTGGCAAGGAAAAGCTGTCTTGTACCTTTGCATTTTTCTCCCAAACGAAGGTCACTAGAAAGAAAATTTTAAAGCCTCCTGTTAGGCCATCATCTACACGACATAGCCCTGAATTTTCCAATGCGCAGCTCTTTGCAAAAGAGAGATATTGGCAAGGAAAAGATGTCTTGTACCATTGCATTTTTCTCCCAAACGAAGGACACTAGAAAGAAAATTTTAAAGCCTCCTGTTAGGCCATCATCTACACGACATAGCCCTGAATTATCTAATGCGCAGCTCTTTGCAAAAGAGAGATATTGGCAAGGAAAAGCTGTCTTGTACCTTTGCATTTTTCTCCCAAACGAAGGTCACTAGAAAGAAAATTTTAAAGCCTCCTGTTAGGCCATCATCTACACGACATAGCCCTGAATTTTCCAATGCGTAGCTCTTTGCAAAAGAGAGACATTGGCAAGGAAAAGCTGTCTTGTACCTTTGCATTTTTCTCCCAAACGAAGGACACTAGAAAGAAAATTTTAAAGCCTCCTGTTAGGCCATCATCTACACGACATAGCCCTGAATTTTCCAATGCGCAGCTCTTTGCAAAAGAGAGATATTGGCAAGGAAAAGCTGTCTTGTACCTTTGCATTTTTCTCCCAAACGAAGGTCACTAGAAAGAAAATTTTAAAGCCTCCTGTTAGGCCATCATCTACACGACATAGCCCTGAATTTTCCAATGCGTAGCTCTTTGCAAAAGAGAGATATTGGCAAGGAAAAGCTGTCTTGTACCTTTGCATTTTTCTCCCAAACGAAGGACACTAGAAAGAAAATTTTAAAGCCTCCTGTTAGGCCATCATCTACACGACATAGCCCTGAATTTTCCAATGCGCAGCTCTTTGCAAAAGAGAGATATTGGCAAGGAAAAGCTGTCTTGTACCATTGCATTTTTCTCCCAAACGAAGGACACTAGAAAGAACATTTTAAAGCCTGCTGTTAGGCCATCATCTACACGACATAGCCCTGAATTTTCCAATGCGCAGCTCTTTGCAAAAGAGAAATATTGGCAAGGAAAAGCTGTCTTGTACCTTTGCATTTTTCTCCCAAACGAAGGTCACTAGAAAGAAAATTTTAAAGCCTCCTGTTAGGCCATCATCTACACGACATAGCCCTGAATTTTCCAATGCGTAGCTCTTTGCAAAAGAGAGATATTTGCAAGGAAAAGCTGTCTTGTACCTTTGCATTTTTCTCCCAAACGAAGGACACTAGAAAGAAAATTTTAAAGCCTCCTGTTAGGCCATCATCTACACGACATAGCCCTGAATTTTCCAATGCGCAGCTCTTTGCAAAAGAGAGATATTGGCAAGGAAAAGCTGTCTTGTACCTTTGCATTTTTCTCCCAAACGAAGGACACTAGAAAGAAAATGTTAAAGCCTCCTGTTAGGCCATCATCTACACGACATAGCCCTGAATTTTCCAATGCGCAGCTCTTTGCAAAAGAGAGATATTGGCAAGGAAAAGATGTCTTGTACCATTGCATTTTTCTCCCAAACGAAGGACACTAGAAAGAAAATTTTAAAGCCTCCTGTTAGGCCATCATCTACACGACATAGCCCTGAATTTTCCAATGCGTAGCTCTTTGCAAAAGAGAGATATTGGCAAGGAAAAGCTGTCTTGTACCTTTGCATTTTTCTCCCAAACGAAGGACACTAGAAAGAAAATTTTAAAGCCTCCTGTTAGGCCATCATCTACACGACATAGCCCTGAATTTTCCAATGCGCAGCTCTTTGCAAAAGAGAGATATTGGCAAGGAAAAGCTGTCTTGTACCATTGCATTTTTCTCCCAAACGAAGGACACTAGAAAGAACATTTTAAAGCCTGCTGTTAGGCCATCATCTACACGACATAGCCCTGAATTTTCCAATGCGCAGCTCTTTGCAAAAGAGAAATATTGGCAAGGAAAAGCTGTCTTGTACCTTTGCATTTTTCTCCCAAACGAAGGTCACTAGAAAGAAAATTTTAAAGCCTCCTGTTAGGCCATCATCTACACGACATAGCCCTGAATTTTCCAATGCGTAGCTCTTTGCAAAAGTGAGATATTTGCAAGGAAAAGCTGTCTTGTACCTTTGCATTTTTCTCCCAAACGAAGGACACTAGAAAGAAAATTTTAAAGCCTCCTGTTAGGCCATCATCTACACGACATAGCCCTGAATTTTCCAATGCGCAGCTCTTTGCAAAAGAGAGATATTGGCAAGGAAAAGCTGTCTTGTACCTTTGCATTTTTCTCCCAAACGAAGGACACTAGAAAGAAAATGTTAAAGCCTCCTGTTAGGCCATCATCTACACGACATAGCCCTGAATTTTCCAATGCGCAGCTCTTTGCAAAAGAGAGATATTGGCAAGGAAAAGCTGTCTTGTACCATTGCATTTTTCTCCCAAACGAAGGACACTAGAAAGAAAATTTTAAAGCCTCCTGTTAGGCCATCATCTACACGACATAGCCCTGAATTTTCCAATGCGCAGCTCTTTGCAAAAGAGAGATATTGGCAAGGAAAAGCTGTCTTGTACCATTGCATTTTTCTCCCAAACGAAGGACACTAGAAAGAAAATGTTAAAGCCTCCTGTTAGGCCATCATCTACACGACATAGCCCTGAATTTTCCAATGCGCAGCTCTTTGCAAAAGAGAGATATTGGCAAGGAAAAGCTGTCTTGTACCTTTGCATTTTTCTCCCAAACGAAGGTCACTAGAAAGAAAATGTTAAAGCCCCCTGTTAGGCCATCATCTACACGACATAGCCCTGAATTTTCCAATGCGCAGCTCTTTGCAAAAGAGAGATATTGGCAAGGAAAAGCTGTCTTGTACCATTGCATTTTTCTCCCAAACGAAGGACACTAGAAAGAAAATGTTAAAGCCTCCTGTTAGGCCATCATCTACACGACATAGCCCTGAATTTTCCAATGCGCAGCTCTTTGCAAAAGAGAGATATTGGCAAGGAAAAGCTGTCTTGTACCTTTGCATTTTTCTCCCAAACGAAGGTCACTAGAAAGAAAATTTTAAAGCCTCCTGTTAGGCCATCATCTACACGACATAGCCCTGAATTTTCCAATGCGTAGCTCTTTGCAGAAGAGAGATATTGGCAAGGAAAAGCTGTC
The DNA here is from genome assembly GCF_028390025.1 of Pseudophryne corroboree. Classification (NCBI taxonomy): domain Eukaryota; kingdom Metazoa; phylum Chordata; class Amphibia; order Anura; family Myobatrachidae; genus Pseudophryne; species Pseudophryne corroboree. The sequence goes on from NW_026968697.1 coordinate 29,793, forward strand.
TTGTACCTTTGCATTTTTCTCCCAAACGAAGGACACTAGAAAGAAAATGTTAAAGCCTCCTGTTAGGCCATCATCTACACGACATAGCCCTGAATTTTCCAATGCGCAGCTCTTTGCAAAAGAGAGATATTGGCAAGGAAAAGCTGTCTTGTACCATTGCATTTTTCTCCCAAACGAAGGACACTAGAAAGAACATTTTAAAGCCTCCTGTTAGGCCATCATCTACACGACATAGCCCTGAATTTTCCAATGCGCAGCTCTTTGCAAAAGAGAGATATTGGCAAGGAAAAGCTGTCTTGTACCTTTGCATTTTTCTCCCAAACGAAGGACACTAGAAAGAAAATTTTAAAGCCTCCTGTTAGGCCATCATCTACACGACATAGCCCTGAATTTTCCAATGCGCAGCTCTTTGCAAAAGAGAGATATTGGCAAGGAAAAGCTGTCTTGTACCATTGCATTTTTCTCCCAAACGAAGGACACTAGAAAGAAAATTTTAAAGCCTCCTGTTAGGCCATCATCTACACGACATAGCCCTGAATTTTCCAATGCGCAGCTCTTTGCAAAAGAGAGATATTGGCAAGGAAAAGCTGTCTTGTACCTTTGCATTTTTCTCCCAAACGAAGGACACTAGAAAGAAAATTTTAAAGCCTCCTGTTAGGCCATCATCTACACGACATAGCCCTGAATTTTCCAATGCGCAGCTCTTTGCAAAAGAGAGATATTGGCAAGGAAAAGCTGTCTTGTACCATTGCATTTTTCTCCCAAACGAAGGACACTAGAAAGAACATTTTAAAGCCTCCTGTTAGGCCATCATCTACACGACATAGCCCTGAATTTTCCAATGCGTAGCTCTTTGCAAAAGAGAGATATTTGCAAGGAAAAGCTGTCTTGTACCTTTGCATTTTTCTCCCAAACGAAGGAAACTAGAAAGAAAATTTTAAAGCCTCCTGTTAGGCCATCATCTACACGACATAGCCCTGAATTTTCCAATGCGTAGCTCTTTGCAAAAGAGAGATATTGGCAAGGAAAAGCTGTCTTGTACCTTTGCATTTTTCTCCCAAACGAAGGACGCTAGATAGAAAATTTTAAAGCCTCCTGTTAGGCCATCATCTACACGACATAGCCCTGAATTTTCCAATGCGCAGCTCTTTGCAAAAGAGAGATATTGGCAAGGAAAAGCTGTCTTGTACCTTTGCATTTTTCTCCCAAACGAAGGTCACTAGAAAGAAAATTTTAAAGCCTCCTGTTAGGCCATCATCTACACGACATAGCCCTGAATTTTCCAATGCGTAGCTCTTTGCAAAAGAGAGATATTGGCAAGGAAAAGCTGTCTTGTACCTTTGCATTTTTCTCCCAAACGAAGGACACTAGAAAGAAAATTTTAAAGCCTCCTGTTAGGCCATCATCTACACGACATAGCCCTGAATTTTCCAATGCGCAGCTCTTTGCAAAAGAGAGATATTGGCAAGGAAAAGCTGTCTTGTACCATTGCATTTTTCTCCCAAACGAAGGACACTAGAAAGAACATTTTAAAGCCTGCTGTTAGGCCATCATCTACACGACATAGCCCTGAATTTTCCAATGCGCAGCTCTTTGCAAAAGAGAGATATTGGCAAGGAAAAGCTGTCTTGTACCTTTGCATTTTTCTCCCAAACGAAGGTCACTAGAAAGAAAATTTTAAAGCCTCCTGTTAGGCCATCATCTACACGACATAGCCCTGAATTTTCCAATGCGTAGCTCTTTGCAAAAGAGAGATATTTGCAAGGAAAAGCTGTCTTGTACCTTTGCATTTTTCTCCCAAACGAAGGACACTAGAAAGAAAATTTTAAAGCCTCCTGTTAAGCCATCATCTACACGACATAGCCCTGAATTTTCCAATGCGCAGCTCTTTGCAAAAGAGAGATATTGGCAAGGAAAAGCTGTCTTGTACCTTTGCATTTTTCTCCCAAACGAAGGACACTAGAAAGAAAATTTTAAAGCCTCCTGTTAGGCCATCATCTACACGACATAGCCCTGAATTTTCCAATGCGCAGCTCTTTGCAAAAGAGAGATATTGGCAAGGAAAAGCTGTCTTGTACCATTGCATTTTTCTCCCAAACGAAGGACACTAGAAAGAAAATTTTAAAGCCTCCTGTTAGGCCATCATCTACACGACATAGCCCTGAATTTTCCAATGCGCAGCTCTTTGCAAAAGAGAGATATTGGCAAGGAAAAGCTGTCTTGTACCATTGCATTTTTCTCCCAAACGAAGGACACTAGAAAGAAAATGTTAAAGCCTCCTGTTAGGCCATCATCTACACGACATAGCCCTGAATTTTCCAATGCGCAGCTCTTTGCAAAAGAGAGATATTGGCAAGGAAAAGCTGTCTTGTACCTTTGCATTTTTCTCCCAAACGAAGGTCACTAGAAAGAAAATTTTAAAGCCCCCTGTTAGGCCATCATCTACACGACATAGCCCTGAATTTTCCAATGCGCAGCTCTTTGCAAAAGAGAGATATTGGCAAGGAAAAGCTGTCTTGTACCATTGCATTTTTCTCCCAAACGAAGGACACTAGAAAGAAAATGTTAAAGCCTCCTGTTAGGCCATCATCTACACGACATAGCCCTGAATTTTCCAATGCGCAGCTCTTTGCAAAAGAGAGATATTGGCAAGGAAAAGCTGTCTTGTACCTTTGCATTTTTCTCCCAAACGAAGGACACTAGAAAGAAAATTTTAAAGCCTCCTGTTAGGCCATCATCTACACGACATAGCCCTGAATTTTCCAATGCGCAGCTCTTTGCAAAAGAGAGATATTGGCAAGGAAAAGCTGTCTTGTACCATTGCATTTTTCTCCCAAACGAAGGACACTAGAAAGAACATTTTAAAGCCTCCTGTTAGGCCATCATCTACACGACATAGCCCTGAATTTTCCAATGCGCAGCTGTCTTGTACCTTTGCATTTTTCTCCCAAACGAAGGTCACTAGAAAGAAAATTTTAAAGCCTCCTGTTAGGCCATCATCTACACGACATAGCCCTGAATTTTCCAATGCGTAGCTCTTTGCAAAAGAGAGATATTGGCAAGGAAAAGCTGTCTTGTACCTTTGCATTTTTCTCCCAAACGAAGGACACTAGAAAGAAAATTTTAAAGCCTCCTGTTAGGCCATCATCTACACGACATAGCCCTGAATTTTCCAATGCGCAGCTCTTTGCAAAAGAGAGATATTGGCAAGGAAAAGCTGTCTTGTACCATTGCATTTTTCTCCCAAACGAAGGACACTAGAAAGAAAATTTTAAAGCCTCCTGTTAGGCCATCATCTACACGACATAGCCCTGAATTTTCCAATGCGTAGCTCTTTGCAAAAGAGAGATATTGGCAAGGAAAAGCTGTCTTGTACCTTTGCATTTTTCTCCCAAACGAAGGTCACTAGAAAGAAAATTTTAAAGCCCCCTGTTAGGCCATCATCTACACGACATAGCCCTGAATTTTCCAATGCGCAGCTCTTTGCAAAAGAGAGATATTGGCAAGGAAAAGCTGTCTTGTACCATTGCATTTTTCTCCCAAACGAAGGACACTAGAAAGAAAATGTTAAAGCCTCCTGTTAGGCCATCATCTACACGACATAGCCCTGAATTTTCCAATGCGCAGCTCTTTGCAAAAGAGAGATATTGGCAAGGAAAAGCTGTCTTGTACCTTTGCATTTTTCTCCCAAACGAAGGACACTAGAAAGAAAATTTTAAAGCCTCCTGTTAGGCCATCATCTACACGACATAGCCCTGAATTTTCCAATGCGCAGCTCTTTGCAAAAGAGAGATATTGGCAAGGAAAAGCTGTCTTGTACCATTGCATTTTTCTCCCAAACGAAGGACACTAGAAAGAACATTTTAAAGCCTCCTGTTAGGCCATCATCTACACGACATAGCCCTGAATTTTCCAATGCGCAGCTGTCTTGTACCTTTGCATTTTTCTCCCAAACGAAGGTCACTAGAAAGAAAATTTTAAAGCCTCCTGTTAGGCCATCATCTACACGACATAGCCCTGAATTTTCCAATGCGTAGCTCTTTGCAAAAGAGAGATATTGGCAAGGAAAAGCTGTCTTGTACCTTTGCATTTTTCTCCCAAACGAAGGACACTAGAAAGAAAATTTTAAAGCCTCCTGTTAGGCCATCATCTACACGACATAGCCCTGAATTTTCCAATGCGCAGCTCTTTGCAAAAGAGAGATATTGGCAAGGAAAAGCTGTCTTGTACCATTGCATTTTTCTCCCAAACGAAGGACACTAGAAAGAAAATTTTAAAGCCTCCTGTTAGGCCATCATCTACACGACATAGCCCTGAATTTTCCAATGCGTAGCTCTTTGCAAAAGAGAGATATTGGCAAGGAAAAGCTGTCTTGTACCTTTGCATTTTTCTCCCAAACGAAGGTCACTAGAAAGAAAATTTTAAAGCCTCCTGTTAGGCCATCATCTACACGACATAGCCCTGAATTTTCCAATGCGTAGCTCTTTGCAAAAGAGAGATATTGGCAAGGAAAAGCTGTCTTGTACCTTTGCATTTTTCTCCCAAACGAAGGACACTAGAAAGAAAATTTTAAAGCCTCCTGTTAGGCCATCATCTACACGACATAGCCCTGAATTTTCCAATGCGTGGCTCTTTGCAAAAGAGAGATATTGGCAAGGAAAAGCTGTCTTGTACCTTTGCATTTTTCTCCCAAACGAAGGACACTAGAAAGAAAATTTTAAAGCCTCCTGTTAGGCCATCATCTACAAGACATAGCCCTGAATTTTCCAATGCGCAGCTCTTTGCAAAAGAGAGATATTGGCAAGGAAAAGAGGTCTTGTACCATTGCATTTTTCTCCCAAACGAAGGACACTAGAAAGAACATTTTAAAGCCTCCTGTTAGGCCATCATCTACACGACATAGCCCTGAATTTTCCAATGCGCAGCTCTTTGCAAAAGAGAGATATTGGCAAGGAAAAGCTGTCTTGTACCTTTGCATTTTTCTCCCAAACGAAGGACACTAGAAAGAAAATTTTAAAGCCTCCTGTTAGGCCATCATCTACACGACATAGCCCTGAATTTTCCAATGCGCAGCTCTTTGCAAAAGAGAGATATTGGCAAGGAAAAGCTGTCTTGTACCATTGCATTTTTCTCCCAAACGAAGGACACTAGAAAGAACATTTTAATGCCTCCTGTTAGGCCATCATCTACACGACATAGCCCTGAATTTTCCAATGCGCAGCTCTTTGCAAAAGAGAGATATTGGCAAGGAAAAGCTGTCTTGTACCTTTGCATTTTTCTCCCAAACGAAGGTCACTAGAAAGAAAATTTTAAAGCCTCCTGTTAGGCCATCATCTACACGACATAGCCCTGAATTTTCCAATGCGCAGCTCTTTGCAAAAGAGAGATATTGGCAAGGAAAAGCTGTCTTGTACCATTGCATTTTTCTCCCAAACGAAGGACACTAGAAAGAAAATTTTAAAGCCTCCTGTTAGGCCATCATCTACACGACATAGCCCTGAATTAGCTAATGCGCAGCTCTTTGCAAAAGAGAGATATTGGCAAGGAAAAGCTGTCTTGTACCTTTGCATTTTTCTCCCAAACGAAGGTCACTAGAAAGAAAATTTTAAAGCCTCCTGTTAGGCCATCATCTACACGACATAGCCCTGAATTTTCCAATGCGTAGCTCTTTGCAAAAGAGAGACATTGGCAAGGAAAAGCTGTCTTGTACCTTTGCATTTTTCTCCCAAACGAAGGACACTAGAAAGAAAATTTTAAAGCCTCCTGTTAGGCCATCATCTACACGACATAGCCCTGAATTTTCCAATGCGCAGCTCTTTGCAAAAGAGAGATATTGGCAAGGAAAAGCTGTCTTGTACCATTGCATTTTTCTCCCAAACGAAGGACACTAGAAAGAACATTTTAAAGCCTCCTGTTAGGCCATCATCTACACGACATAGCCCTGAATTATCTAATGCGCAGCTCTTTGCAAAAGAGAGATATTGGCAAGGAAAAGCTGTCTTGTACCTTTGCATTTTTCTCCCAAACGAAGGTCACTAGAAAGAAAATTTTAAAGCCTCCTGTTAGGCCATCATCTACACGACATAGCCCTGAATTTTCCAATGCGTAGCTCTTTGCAAAAGAGAGATATTGGCAAGGAAAAGCTGTCTTGTACCTTTGCATTTTTCTCCCAAACGAAGGACACTAGAAAGAAAATTTTAAAGCCTCCTGTTAGGCCATCATCTACACGACATAGCCCTGAATTTTCCAATGCGCAGCTCTTTGCAAAAGAGAGATATTGGCAAGGAAAAGCTGTCTTGTACCATTGCATTTTTCTCCCAAACGAAGGACACTAGAAAGAAAATTTTAAAGCCTCCTGTTAGGCCATCATCTACACGACATAGCCCTGAATTTTCCAAAGCGCAGCTCTTTGCAAAAGAGAGATATTGGCAAGGAAAAGCTGTCTTGTACCTTTGCATTTTTCTCCCAAACGAAGGACACTAGAAAGAAAATTTTAAAGCCTCCTGTTAGGCCATCATCTACACGACATAGCCCTGAATTTTCCAATGCGCAGCTCTTTGCAAAAGAGAGATATTGGCAAGGAAAAGCTGTCTTGTACCTTTGCATTTTTCTCCCAAACGAAGGTCACTAGAAAGAAAATTTTAAAGCCTCCTGTTAGGCCATCATCTACACGACATAGCCCTGAATTTTCCAATGCGTAGCTCTTTGCAAAAGAGAGATATTGGCAAGGAAAAGCTGTCTTGTACCTTTGCATTTTTCTCCCAAACGAAGGACACTAGAAAGAAAATTTTAAAGCCTCCTGTTAGGCCATCATCTACACGACATAGCCCTGAATTTTCCAATGCGTAGCTCTTTGCAAAAGAGAGATATTGGCAAGGAAAAGCTGTCTTGTACCTTTGCATTTTTCTCCCAAACGAAGGACACTAGAAAGAAAATTTTAAAGCCTCCTGTTAGGCCATCATCTACACGACATAGCCCTGAATTTTCCAATGCGCAGCTCTTTGCAAAAGAGAGATATTGGCAAGGAAAAGCTGTCTTGTACCATTGCATTTTTCTCCCAAACGAAGGACACTAGAAAGAAAATTTTAAAGCCTCCTGTTAGGCCATCATCTACACGACATAGCCCTGAATTATCTAATGCGCAGCTCTTTGCAAAAGAGAGATATTGGCAAGGAAAAGCTGTCTTGTACCTTTGCATTTTTCTCCCAAACGAAGGTCACTAGAAAGAAAATTTTAAAGCCTCCTGTTAGGCCATCATCTACACGACATAGCCCTGAATTTTCCAATGCGTAGCTCTTTGCAAAAGAGAGATATTGGCAAGGAAAAGCTGTCTTGTACCTTTGCATTTTTCTCCCAAACGAAGGACACTAGAAAGAAAATTTTAAAGCCTCCTGTTAGGCCATCATCTACACGACATAGCCCTGAATTTTCCAATGCGCAGCTCTTTGCAAAAGAGAGATATTGGCAAGGAAAAGCTGTCTTGTACCATTGCATTTTTCTCCCAAACGAAGGACACTAGAAAGAAAATTTTAAAGCCTCCTGTTAGGCCATCATCTACACGACATAGCCCTGAATTTTCCAATGCGCAGCTCTTTGCAAAAGAGAGATATTGGCAAGGAAAAGCTGTCTTGTACCATTGCATTTTTCTCCCAAACGAAGGACAATAGAAAGAAAATTTTAAAGCCTCCTGTTAGGCCATCATCTACACGACATAGCCCTGAATTTTCCAATGCGTAGCTCTTTGCAAAAGAGAGATATTGGCAAGGAAAAGCTGTCTTGTACCTTTGCATTTTTCTCCCAAACGAAGGACACTAGAAAGAAAATTTTAAAGCCTCCTGTTAGGCCATCATCTACACGACATAGCCCTGAATTTTCCAATGCGCAGCTCTTTGCAAAAGAGAGATATTGGCAAGGAAAAGCTGTCTTGTACCTTTGCATTTTTCTCCCAAACGAAGGTCACTAGAAAGAAAATTTTAAAGCCTCCTGTTAGGCCATCATCTACACGACATAGACCTGAATTTTCCAATGCGTAGCTCTTTGCAAAAGAGAGATATTGGCAAGGAAAAGCTGTCTTGTACCTTTGCATTTTTCTCCCAAACGAAGGACACTAGAAAGAAAATTTTAAAACCTCCTGTTAGGCCATCATCTACACGACATATCCCTGAATTTTCCAATGCGTAGCTCTTTGCAAAAGAGAGATATTGGCAAGGAAAAGCTGTCTTGTACCTTTGCATTTTTCTCCCAAACGAAGGACACTAGAAAGAAAATTTTAAAGCCTCCTGTTAGGCCATCATCTACACGACATAGCCCTGAATTTTCCAATGCGCAGCTCTTTGCAAAAGAGAGATATTGGCAAGGAAAAGCTGTCTTGTACCATTGCATTTTTCTCCCAAACGAAGGACACTAGAAAGAACATTTTAAAGCCTCCTGTTAGGCCATCATCTACACGACATAGCCCTGAATTTTCCAATGCGCAGCTCTTTGCAAAAGAGAGATATTGGCAAGGAAAAGCTGTCTTGTACCTTTGCATTTTTCTCCCAAACGAAGGTCACTAGAAAGAAAATTTTAAAGCCTCCTGTTAGGCCATCATCTACACGACATAGCCCTGAATTATCTAATGCGCAGCTCTTTGCAAAAGAGAGATATTGGCAAGGAAAAGCTGTCTTGTACCATTGCATTTTTCTCCCAAACGAAGGACACTAGAAAGAACATTTTAAAGCCTCCTGTTAGGCCATCATCTACACGACATAGCCCTGAATTTTCCAATGCGCAGCTCTTTGCAAAAGAGAGATATTGGCAAGGAAAAGCTGTCTTGTACCTTTGCATTTTTCTCCCAAACGAAGGTCACTAGAAAGAAAATTTTAAAGCCTCCTGTTAGGCCATCATCTACACGACATAGCCCTGAATTTTCCAATGCGCAGCTCTTTGCAAAAGAGAGATATTGGCAAGGAAAAGCTGTCTTGTACCATTGCATTTTTCTCCCAAACGAAGGACACTAGAAAGAAAATTTTAAAGCCTCCTGTTAGGCCATCATCTACACGACATAGCCCTGAATTTTCCAATGCGTAGCTCTTTGCAAAAGAGAGATATTGGCAAGGAAAAGCTGTCTTGTACCTTTGCATTTTTCTCCCAAACGAAGGACACTAGAAAGAAAATTTTAAAGCCTCCTGTTAGGCCATCATCTACACGACATAGCCCTGAATTTTCCAATGCGCAGCTCTTTGCAAAAGAGAGATATTGGCAAGGAAAAGCTGTCTTGTACCATTGCATTTTTCTCCCAAACGAAGGACACTAGAAAGAACATTTTAAAGCCTCCTGTTAGGCCATCATCTACACGACATAGCCCTGAATTTTCCAATGCGCAGCTCTTTGCAAAAGAGAGATATTGGCAAAGAAAAGCTGTCTTGTACCTTTGCATTTTTCTCCCAAACGAAGGTCACTAGAAAGAAAATTTTAAAGCCTCCTGTTAGGCCATCATCTACACGACATAGCCCTGAATTTTCCAATGCGTAGCTCTTTGCAAAAGAGAGATATTGGCAAGGAAAAGCTGTCTTGTACCTTTGCATTTTTCTCCCAAACGAAGGACACTAGAAAGAAAATTTTAAAGCCTCCTGTTAGGCCATCATCTACACGACATAGCCCTGAATTTTCCAATGCGTAGCTCTTTGCAAAAGAGAGATATTGGCAAGGAAAAGCTGTCTTGTACCTTTGCATTTTTCTCCCAAACGAAGGACACTAGAAAGAAAATTTTAAAGCCTCCTGTTAGGCCATCATCTACACGACATAGCCCTGAATTTTCCAATGCGCAGCTCTTTGCAAAAGAGAGATATTGGCAAGGAAAAGCTGTCTTGTACCATTGCATTTTTCTCCCAAACGAAGGACACTAGAAAGAACATTTTAAAGCCTCCTGTTAGGCCATCATCTACACGACATAGCCCTGAATTTTCCAATGCGCAGCTCTTTGCAAAAGAGAGATATTGGCAAGGAAAAGCTGTCTTGTACCTTTGCATTTTTCTCCCAAACGAAGGACACTAGAAAGAAAATTTTAAAGCCTCCTGTTAGGCCATCATCTACACGACATAGCCCTGAATTTTCCAATGCGCAGCTCTTTGCAAAAGAGAGATATTGGCAAGGAAAAGCTGTCTTGTACCATTGCATTTTTCTCCCAAACGAAGGACACTAGAAAGAAAATTTTAAAGCCTCCTGTTAGGCCATCATCTACACGACATAGCCCTGAATTTTCCAATGCGCAGCTCTTTGCAAAAAAGAGATATTGGCAAGGAAAAGCTGTCTTGTACCTTTGCATTTTTCTCCCAAACGAAGGTCACTAGAAAGAAAATTTTAAAGCCTCCTGTTAGGCCATCATCTACACGTCATAGCCCTGAATTTTCCAATGCGTAGCTCTTTGCAAAAGAGAGATATTGGCAAGGAAAAGCGTTCTTGTACCTTTGCATTTTTCTCCCAAACGAAGGACACTAGAAAGAAAATTTTAAAGCCTCCTGTTAGGCCATCATCTACACGACATAGCCCTGAATTTTCCAATGCGTAGCTCTTTGCAAAAGAGAGATATTGGCAAGGAAAAGCTGTCTTGTACCTTTGCATTTTTCTCCCAAACGAAGGACACTAGAAAGAAAATTTTAAAGCCTCCTGTTAGGCCATCATCTACACGACATAGCCCTGAATTTTCCAATGCGCAGCTCTTTGCAAAAGAGAGATATTGGCAAGGAAAAGCTGTCTTGTACCATTGCCTTTTTCTCCCAAACGAAGGACACTAGAAAGAACATTTTAAAGCCTCCTGTTAGGCCATCATCTACACGACATAGCCCTGAATTTTCCAATGCGCAGCTCTTTGCAAAAGAGAGATATTGGCAAGGAAAAGCTGTCTTGTACCTTTGCATTTTTCTCCCAAACGAAGGTCACTAGAAAGAAAATTTTAAAGCCTCCTGTTAGGCCATCATCTACACGACATAGCCCTGAATTTTCCAATGCGCAGCTCTTTGCAAAAGAGAGATATTGGCAAGGAAAAGCTGTCTTGTACCATTGCATTTTTCTCCCAAACGAAGGACACTAGAAAGAAAATTTTAAAGCCTCCTGTTAGGCCATCATCTACACGACATAGCCCTGAATTATCTAATGCGCAGCTCTTTGCAAAAGAGAGATATTGGCAAGGAAAAGCTGTCTTGTACCTTTGCATTTTTCTCCCAAACGAAGGTCACTAGAAAGAAAATTTTAAAGCCTCCTGTTAGGCCATCATCTACACGACATAGCCCTGAATTTTCCAATGCGTAGCTCTTTGCAAAAGAGAGATATTGGCAAGGAAAAGCTGTCTTGTACCTTTGCATTTTTCTCCCAAACGAAGGACACTAGAAAGAAAATTTTAAAGCCTCCTGTTAGGCCATCATCTACACGACATAGCCCTGAATTTTCCAATGCGCAGCTCTTTGCAAAAGAGAGATATTGGCAAGGAAAAGCTGTCTTGTACCATTGCATTTTTCTCCCAAACGAAGGACACTAGAAAGAAAATTTTAAAGCCTCCTTTTAGGCCATCATCTACACGACATAGCCCTGAATTTTCCAATGCGCAGCTCTTTGCAAAAGAGAGATATTGGCAAGGAAAAGCTGTCTTGTACCATTGCATTTTTCTCCCAAACGAAGGACACTAGAAAGAACATTTTAAAGCCTCCTGTTAGGCCATCATCTACACGACATAGCCCTGAATTTTCCAATGCGCAGCTCTTTGCAAAAGAGAGATATTGGCAAGGAAAAGCTGTCTTGTACCTTTGCATTTTTCTCCCAAACGAAGGACACTAGAAAGAAAATTTTAAAGCCTCCTGTTAGGCCATCATCTACACGACATAGCCCTGAATTTTCCAATGCGCAGCTCTTTGCAAAAGAGAGATATTGGCAAGGAAAAGCTGTCTTGTACCATTGCATTTTTCTCCCAAACGAAGGACACTAGAAAGAAAATTTTAAAGCCTCCTGTTAGGCCATCATCTACACGACATAGCCCTGAATTTTCCAATGCGTAGCTCTTTGCAAAAGAGAGATATTTGCAAGGAAAAGCTGTCTTGTACCTTTGCATTTTTCTCCCAAACGAAGGAAACTAGAAAGAAAATTTTAAAGCCTCCTGTTAGGCCATCATCTACACGACATAGCCCTGAATTTTCCAATGCGTAGCTCTTTGCAAAAGAGAGATATTGGCAAGGAAAAGCTGTCTTGTACCTTTGCATTTTTCTCCCAAACGAAGGACGCTAGAAAGAAAATTTTAAAGCCTCCTGTTAGGCCATCATCTACACGACATAGCCCTGAATTTTCCAATGCGCAGCTCTTTGCAAAAGAGAGATATTGGCAAGGAAAAGCTGTCTTGTACCTTTGCATTTTTCTCCCAAACGAAGGTCACTAGAAAGAAAATTTTAAAGCCTCCTGTTAGGCCATCATCTACACGACATAGCCCTGAATTTTCCAATGCGTAGCTCTTTGCAAAAGAGAGATATTGGCAAGGAAAAGCTGTCTTGTACCTTTGCATTTTTCTCCCAAACGAAGGACACTAGAAAGAAAATTTTAAAGCCTCCTGTTAGGCCATCATCTACACGACATAGCCCTGAATTTTCCAATGCGCAGCTCTTTGCAAAAGAGAGATATTGGCAAGGAAAAGCTGTCTTGTACCATTGCATTTTTCTCCCAAACGAAGGACACTAGAAAGAACATTTTAAAGCCTGCTGTTAGGCCATCATCTACACGACATAGCCCTGAATTTTCCAATGCGCAGCTCTTTGCAAAAGAGAGATATTGGCAAGGAAAAGCTGTCTTGTACCTTTGCATTTTTCTCCCAAACGAAGGTCACTAGAAAGAAAATTTTAAAGCCTCCTGTTAGGCCATCATCTACACGACATAGCCCTGAATTTTCCAATGCGTAGCTCTTTGCAAAAGAGAGATATTTGCAAGGAAAAGCTGTCTTGTACCTTTGCATTTTTCTCCCAAACGAAGGACACTAGAAAGAAAATTTTAAAGCCTCCTGTTAAGCCATCATCTACACGACATAGCCCTGAATTTTCCAATGCGCAGCTCTTTGCAAAAGAGAGATATTGGCAAGGAAAAGCTGTCTTGTACCTTTGCATTTTTCTCCCAAACGAAGGACACTAGAAAGAAAATTTTAAAGCCTCCTGTTAGGCCATCATCTACACGACATAGCCCTGAATTTTCCAATGCGCAGCTCTTTGCAAAAGAGAGATATTGGCAAGGAAAAGCTGTCTTGTACCATTGCATTTTTCTCCCAAACGAAGGACACTAGAAAGAAAATTTTAAAGCCTCCTGTTAGGCCATCATCTACACGACATAGCCCTGAATTTTCCAATGCGCAGCTCTTTGCAAAAGAGAGATATTGGCAAGGAAAAGCTGTCTTGTACCATTGCATTTTTCTCCCAAACGAAGGACACTAGAAAGAAAATGTTAAAGCCTCCTGTTAGGCCATCATCTACACGACATAGCCCTGAATTTTCCAATGCGCAGCTCTTTGCAAAAGAGAGATATTGGCAAGGAAAAGCTGTCTTGTACCTTTGCATTTTTCTCCCAAACGAAGGTCACTAGAAAGAAAATTTTAAAGCCCCGTTAGGCCATCATCTACACGACATAGCCCTGAATTTTCCAATGCGCAGCTCTTTGCAAAAGAGAGATATTGGCAAGGAAAAGCTGTCTTGTACCATTGCATTTTTCTCCCAAACGAAGGACACTAGAAAGAAAATGTTAAAGCCTCCTGTTAGGCCATCATCTACACGACATAGCCCTGAATTTTCCAATGCGCAGCTCTTTGCAAAAGAGAGATATTGGCAAGGAAAAGCTGTCTTGTACCTTTGCATTTTTCTCCCAAACGAAGGACACTAGAAAGAAAATTTTAAAGCCTCCTGTTAGGCCATCATCTACACGACATAGCCCTGAATTTTCCAATGCGCAGCTCTTTGCAAAAGAGAGATATTGGCAAGGAAAAGCTGTCTTGTACCATTGCATTTTTCTCCCAAACGAAGGACACTAGAAAGAACATTTTAAAGCCTCCTGTTAGGCCATCATCTACACGACATAGCCCTGAATTTTCCAATGCGCAGCTGTCTTGTACCTTTGCATTTTTCTCCCAAACGAAGGTCACTAGAAAGAAAATTTTAAAGCCTCCTGTTAGGCCATCATCTACACGACATAGCCCTGAATTTTCCAATGCGTAGCTCTTTGCAAAAGAGAGATATTGGCAAGGAAAAGCTGTCTTGTACCTTTGCATTTTTCTCCCAAACGAAGGACACTAGAAAGAAAATTTTAAAGCCTCCTGTTAGGCCATCATCTACACGACATAGCCCTGAATTTTCCAATGCGCAGCTCTTTGCAAAAGAGAGATATTGGCAAGGAAAAGCTGTCTTGTACCATTGCATTTTTCTCCCAAACGAAGGACACTAGAAAGAAAATTTTAAAGCCTCCTGTTAGGCCATCATCTACACGACATAGCCCTGAATTTTCCAATGCGTAGCTCTTTGCAAAAGAGAGATATTGGCAAGGAAAAGCTGTCTTGTACCTTTGCATTTTTCTCCCAAACGAAGGTCACTAGAAAGAAAATTTTAAAGCCTCCTGTTAGGCCATCATCTACACGACATAGCCCTGAATTTTCCAATGCGTAGCTCTTTGCAAAAGAGAGATATTGGCAAGGAAAAGCTGTCTTGTACCTTTGCATTTTTCTCCCAAACGAAGGACACTAGAAAGAAAATTTTAAAGCCTCCTGTTAGGCCATCATCTACACGACATAGCCCTGAATTTTCCAATGCGTGGCTCTTTGCAAAAGAGAGATATTGGCAAGGAAAAGCTGTCTTGTACCTTTGCATTTTTCTCCCAAACGAAGGACACTAGAAAGAAAATTTTAAAGCCTCCTGTTAGGCCATCATCTACAAGACATAGCCCTGAATTTTCCAATGCGCAGCTCTTTGCAAAAGAGAGATATTGGCAAGGAAAAGAGGTCTTGTACCATTGCATTTTTCTCCCAAACGAAGGACACTAGAAAGAACATTTTAAAGCCTCCTGTTAGGCCATCATCTACACGACATAGCCCTGAATTTTCCAATGCGCAGCTCTTTGCAAAAGAGAGATATTGGCAAGGAAAAGCTGTCTTGTACCTTTGCATTTTTCTCCCAAACGAAGGACACTAGAAAGAAAATTTTAAAGCCTCCTGTTAGGCCATCATCTACACGACATAGCCCTGAATTTTCCAATGCGCAGCTCTTTGCAAAAGAGAGATATTGGCAAGGAAAAGCTGTCTTGTACCATTGCATTTTTCTCCCAAACGAAGGACACTAGAAAGAACATTTTAATGCCTCCTGTTAGGCCATCATCTACACGACATAGCCCTGAATTTTCCAATGCGCAGCTCTTTGCAAAAGAGAGATATTGGCAAGGAAAAGCTGTCTTGTACCTTTGCATTTTTCTCCCAAACGAAGGTCACTAGAAAGAAAATTTTAAAGCCTCCTGTTAGGCCATCATCTACACGACATAGCCCTGAATTTTCCAATGCGCAGCTCTTTGCAAAAGAGAGATATTGGCAAGGAAAAGCTGTCTTGTACCATTGCATTTTTCTCCCAAACGAAGGACACTAGAAAGAAAATTTTAAAGCCTCCTGTTAGGCCATCATCTACACGACATAGCCCTGAATTAGCTAATGCGCAGCTCTTTGCAAAAGAGAGATATTGGCAAGGAAAAGCTGTCTTGTACCTTTGCATTTTTCTCCCAAACGAAGGTCACTAGAAAGAAAATTTTAAAGCCTCCTGTTAGGCCATCATCTACACGACATAGCCCTGAATTTTCCAATGCGTAGCTCTTTGCAAAAGAGAGACATTGGCAAGGAAAAGCTGTCTTGTACCTTTGCATTTTTCTCCCAAACGAAGGACACTAGAAAGAAAATTTTAAAGCCTCCTGTTAGGCCATCATCTACACGACATAGCCCTGAATTTTCCAATGCGCAGCTCTTTGCAAAAGAGAGATATTGGCAAGGAAAAGCTGTCTTGTACCATTGCATTTTTCTCCCAAACGAAGGACACTAGAAAGAACATTTTAAAGCCTCCTGTTAGGCCATCATCTACACGACATAGCCCTGAATTATCTAATGCGCAGCTCTTTGCAAAAGAGAGATATTGGCAAGGAAAAGCTGTCTTGTACCTTTGCATTTTTCTCCCAAACGAAGGTCACTAGAAAGAAAATTTTAAAGCCTCCTGTTAGGCCATCATCTACACGACATAGCCCTGAATTTTCCAATGCGTAGCTCTTTGCAAAAGAGAGATATTGGCAAGGAAAAGCTGTCTTGTACCTTTGCATTTTTCTCCCAAACGAAGGACACTAGAAAGAAAATTTTAAAGCCTCCTGTTAGGCCATCATCTACACGACATAGCCCTGAATTTTCCAATGCGCAGCTCTTTGCAAAAGAGAGATATTGGCAAGGAAAAGCTGTCTTGTACCATTGCATTTTTCTCCCAAACGAAGGACACTAGAAAGAAAATTTTAAAGCCTCCTGTTAGGCCATCATCTACACGACATAGCCCTGAATTTTCCAAAGCGCAGCTCTTTGCAAAAGAGAGATATTGGCAAGGAAAAGCTGTCTTGTACCTTTGCATTTTTCTCCCAAACGAAGGACACTAGAAAGAAAATTTTAAAGCCTCCTGTTAAGCCATCATCTACACGACATAGCCCTGAATTTTCCAATGCGCAGCTCTTTGCAAAAGAGAGATATTGGCAAGGAAAAGCTGTCTTGTACCTTTGCATTTTTCTCCCAAACGAAGGTCACTAGAAAGAAAATTTTAAAGCCTCCTGTTAGGCCATCATCTACACGACATAGCCCTGAATTTTCCAATGCGTAGCTCTTTGCAAAAGAGAGATATTGGCAAGGAAAAGCTGTCTTGTACCTTTGCATTTTTCTCCCAAACGAAGGACACTAGAAAGAAAATTTTAAAGCCTCCTGTTAGGCCATCATCTACACGACATAGCCCTGAATTTTCCAATGCGTAGCTCTTTGCAAAAGAGAGATATTGGCAAGGAAAAGCTGTCTTGTACCTTTGCATTTTTCTCCCAAACGAAGGACACTAGAAAGAAAATTTTAAAGCCTCCTGTTAGGCCATCATCTACACGACATAGCCCTGAATTTTCCAATGCGCAGCTCTTTGCAAAAGAGAGATATTGGCAAGGAAAAGCTGTCTTGTACCATTGCATTTTTCTCCCAAACGAAGGACACTAGAAAGAAAATTTTAAAGCCTCCTGTTAGGCCATCATCTACACGACATAGCCCTGAATTATCTAATGCGCAGCTCTTTGCAAAAGAGAGATATTGGCAAGGAAAAGCTGTCTTGTACCTTTGCATTTTTCTCCCAAACGAAGGTCACTAGAAAGAAAATTTTAAAGCCTCCTGTTAGGCCATCATCTACACGACATAGCCCTGAATTTTCCAATGCGTAGCTCTTTGCAAAAGAGAGATATTGGCAAGGAAAAGCTGTCTTGTACCTTTGCATTTTTCTCCCAAACGAAGGACACTAGAAAGAAAATTTTAAAGCCTCCTGTTAGGCCATCATCTACACGACATAGCCCTGAATTTTCCAATGCGCAGCTCTTTGCAAAAGAGAGATATTGGCAAGGAAAAGCTGTCTTGTACCATTGCATTTTTCTCCCAAACGAAGGACACTAGAAAGAAAATTTTAAAGCCTCCTGTTAGGCCATCATCTACACGACATAGCCCTGAATTTTCCAATGCGCAGCTCTTTGCAAAAGAGAGATATTGGCAAGGAAAAGCTGTCTTGTACCATTGCATTTTTCTCCCAAACGAAGGACAATAGAAAGAAAATTTTAAAGCCTCCTGTTAGGCCATCATCTACACGACATAGCCCTGAATTTTCCAATGCGTAGCTCTTTGCAAAAGAGAGATATTGGCAAGGAAAAGCTGTCTTGTACCTTTGCATTTTTCTCCCAAACGAAGGACACTAGAAAGAAAATTTTAAAGCCTCCTGTTAGGCCATCATCTACACGACATAGCCCTGAATTTTCCAATGCGCAGCTCTTTGCAAAAGAGAGATATTGGCAAGGAAAAGCTGTCTTGTACCTTTGCATTTTTCTCCCAAACGAAGGTCACTAGAAAGAAAATTTTAAAGCCTCCTGTTAGGCCATCATCTACACGACATAGACCTGAATTTTCCAATGCGTAGCTCTTTGCAAAAGAGAGATATTGGCAAGGAAAAGCTGTCTTGTACCTTTGCATTTTTCTCCCAAACGAAGGACACTAGAAAGAAAATTTTAAAACCTCCTGTTAGGCCATCATCTACACGACATATCCCTGAATTTTCCAATGCGTAGCTCTTTGCAAAAGAGAGATATTGGCAAGGAAAAGCTGTCTTGTACCTTTGCATTTTTCTCCCAAACGAAGGACACTAGAAAGAAAATTTTAAAGCCTCCTGTTAGGCCATCATCTACACGACATAGCCCTGAATTTTCCAATGCGCAGCTCTTTGCAAAAGAGAGATATTGGCAAGGAAAAGCTGTCTTGTACCATTGCATTTTTCTCCCAAACGAAGGACACTAGAAAGAACATTTTAAAGCCTCCTGTTAGGCCATCATCTACACGACATAGCCCTGAATTTTCCAATGCGCAGCTCTTTGCAAAAGAGAGATATTGGCAAGGAAAAGCTGTCTTGTACCTTTGCATTTTTCTCCCAAACGAAGGTCACTAGAAAGAAAATTTTAAAGCCTCCTGTTAGGCCATCATCTACACGACATAGCCCTGAATTATCTAATGCGCAGCTCTTTGCAAAAGAGAGATATTGGCAAGGAAAAGCTGTCTTGTACCATTGCATTTTTCTCCCAAACGAAGGACACTAGAAAGAACATTTTAAAGCCTCCTGTTAGGCCATCATCTACACGACATAGCCCTGAATTTTCCAATGCGCAGCTCTTTGCAAAAGAGAGATATTGGCAAGGAAAAGCTGTCTTGTACCTTTGCATTTTTCTCCCAAACGAAGGTCACTAGAAAGAAAATTTTAAAGCCTCCTGTTAGGCCATCATCTACACGACATAGCCCTGAATTTTCCAATGCGCAGCTCTTTGCAAAAGAGAGATATTGGCAAGGAAAAGCTGTCTTGTACCATTGCATTTTTCTCCCAAACGAAGGACACTAGAAAGAAAATTTTAAAGCCTCCTGTTAGGCCATCATCTACACGACATAGCCCTGAATTTTCCAATGCGTAGCTCTTTGCAAAAGAGAGATATTGGCAAGGAAAAGCTGTCTTGTACCTTTGCATTTTTCTCCCAAACGAAGGACACTAGAAAGAAAATTTTAAAGCCTCCTGTTAGGCCATCATCTACACGACATAGCCCTGAATTTTCCAATGCGCAGCTCTTTGCAAAAGAGAGATATTGGCAAGGAAAAGCTGTCTTGTACCATTGCATTTTTCTCCCAAACGAAGGACACTAGAAAGAACATTTTAAAGCCTCCTGTTAGGCCATCATCTACACGACATAGCCCTGAATTTTCCAATGCGCAGCTCTTTGCAAAAGAGAGATATTGGCAAAGAAAAGCTGTCTTGTACCTTTGCATTTTTCTCCCAAACGAAGGTCACTAGAAAGAAAATTTTAAAGCCTCCTGTTAGGCCATCATCTACACGACATAGCCCTGAATTTTCCAATGCGTAGCTCTTTGCAAAAGAGAGATATTGGCAAGGAAAAGCTGTCTTGTACCTTTGCATTTTTCTCCCAAACGAAGGACACTAGAAAGAAAATTTTAAAGCCTCCTGTTAGGCCATCATCTACACGACATAGCCCTGAATTTTCCAATGCGTAGCTCTTTGCAAAAGAGAGATATTGGCAAGGAAAAGCTGTCTTGTACCTTTGCATTTTTCTCCCAAACGAAGGACACTAGAAAGAAAATTTTAAAGCCTCCTGTTAGGCCATCATCTACACGACATAGCCCTGAATTTTCCAATGCGCAGCTCTTTGCAAAAGAGAGATATTGGCAAGGAAAAGCTGTCTTGTACCATTGCATTTTTCTCCCAAACGAAGGACACTAGAAAGAACATTTTAAAGCCTCCTGTTAGGCCATCATCTACACGACATAGCCCTGAATTTTCCAATGCGCAGCTCTTTGCAAAAGAGAGATATTGGCAAGGAAAAGCTGTCTTGTACCTTTGCATTTTTCTCCCAAACGAAGGACACTAGAAAGAAAATTTTAAAGCCTCCTGTTAGGCCATCATCTACACGACATAGCCCTGAATTTTCCAATGCGCAGCTCTTTGCAAAAGAGAGATATTGGCAAGGAAAAGCTGTCTTGTACCATTGCATTTTTCTCCCAAACGAAGGACACTAGAAAGAAAATTTTAAAGCCTCCTGTTAGGCCATCATCTACACGACATAGCCCTGAATTTTCCAATGCGCAGCTCTTTGCAAAAAAGAGATATTGGCAAGGAAAAGCTGTCTTGTACCTTTGCAATTTTTCTCCCAAACGAAGGTCACTAGAAAGAAAATTTTAAAGCCTCCTGTTAGGCCATCATCTACACGTCATAGCCCTGAATTTTCCAATGCGTAGCTCTTTGCAAAAGAGAGATATTGGCAAGGAAAAGCGTTCTTGTACCTTTGCATTTTTCTCCCAAACGAAGGACACTAGAAAGAAAATTTTAAAGCCTCCTGTTAGGCCATCATCTACACGACATAGCCCTGAATTTTCCAATGCGTAGCTCTTTGCAAAAGAGAGATATTGGCAAGGAAAAGCTGTCTTGTACCTTTGCATTTTTCTCCCAAACGAAGGACACTAGAAAGAAAATTTTAAAGCCTCCTGTTAGGCCATCATCTACACGACATAGCCCTGAATTTTCCAATGCGCAGCTCTTTGCAAAAGAGAGATATTGGCAAGGAAAAGCTGTCTTGTACCATTGCCTTTTTCTCCCAAACGAAGGACACTAGAAAGAACATTTTAAAGCCTCCTGTTAGGCCATCATCTACACGACATAGCCCTGAATTTTCCAATGCGCAGCTCTTTGCAAAAGAGAGATATTGGCAAGGAAAAGCTGTCTTGTACCTTTGCATTTTTCTCCCAAACGAAGGTCACTAGAAAGAAAATTTTAAAGCCTCCTGTTAGGCCATCATCTACACGACATAGCCCTGAATTTTCCAATGCGCAGCTCTTTGCAAAAGAGAGATATTGGCAAGGAAAAGCTGTCTTGTACCATTGCATTTTTCTCCCAAACGAAGGACACTAGAAAGAAAATTTTAAAGCCTCCTGTTAGGCCATCATCTACACGACATAGCCCTGAATTATCTAATGCGCAGCTCTTTGCAAAAGAGAGATATTGGCAAGGAAAAGCTGTCTTGTACCTTTGCATTTTTCTCCCAAACGAAGGTCACTAGAAAGAAAATTTTAAAGCCTCCTGTTAGGCCATCATCTACACGACATAGCCCTGAATTTTCCAATGCGTAGCTCTTTGCAAAAGAGAGATATTGGCAAGGAAAAGCTGTCTTGTACCTTTGCATTTTTCTCCCAAACGAAGGACACTAGAAAGAAAATTTTAAAGCCTCCTGTTAGGCCATCATCTACACGACATAGCCCTGAATTTTCCAATGCGCAGCTCTTTGCAAAAGAGAGATATTGGCAAGGAAAAGCTGTCTTGTACCATTGCATTTTTCTCCCAAACGAAGGACACTAGAAAGAAAATTTTAAAGCCTCCTTTTAGGCCATCATCTACACGACATAGCCCTGAATTTTCCAATACGCAGCTCTTTGCAAAAGAGAGATATTGGCAAGGAAAAGCTGTCTTGTACCATTGCATTTTTCTCCCAAACGAAGGACACTAGAAAGAACATTTTAAAGCCTCCTGTTAGGCCATCATCTACACGACATAGCCCTGAATTTTCCAATGCGCAGCTCTTTGCAAAAGAGAGATATTGGCAAGGAAAAGCTGTCTTGTACCTTTGCATTTTTCTCCCAAACGAAGGACACTAGAAAGAAAATTTTAAAGCCTCCTGTTAGGCCATCATCTACACGACATAGCCCTGAATTTTCCAATGCGCAGCTCTTTGCAAAAGAGAGATATTGGCAAGGAAAAGCTGTCTTGTACCATTGCATTTTTCTCCCAAACGAAGGACACTAGAAAGAAAATTTTAAAGCCTCCTGTTAGGCCATCATCTACACGACATAGCCCTGAATTTTCCAATGCGCAGCTCTTTGCAAAAGAGAGATATTGGCAAGGAAAAGCTGTCTTGTACCTTTGCATTTTTCTCCCAAACGAAGGACACTAGAAAGAAAATTGTAAAGCCTCCTGTTAGGCCATCATCTACACGACATAGCCCTGAATTTTCCAATGCGCAGCTCTTTGCAAAAGAGAGATATTGGCAAGGAAAAGCTGTCTTGTACCTTTGCATTTTTCTCCCAAACGAAGGACACTAGAAAGAAAATTTTAAAGCCTCCTGTTAGGCCATCATCTACACGACATAGCCCTGAATTTTCCAATGCGTAGCTCTTTGCAAAAGAGAGATATTGGCAAGGAAAAGCTGTCTTGTACCTTTGCATTTTTCTCCCAAACGAAGGACACTAGAAAGAAAATTTTAAAGCCTCCTGTTAGGCCATCATCTACACGACATAGCCCTGAATTTTCCAATGCGCAGCTCTTTGCAAAAGAGAGATATTGGCAAGGAAAAGCTGTCTTGTACCATTGCATTTTTCTCCCAAACGAAGGACACTAGAAAGAACATTTTAAAGCCTCCTGTTAGGCCATCATCTACACGACATAGCCCTGAATTTTCCAATGCGCAGCTCTTTGCAAAAGAGAGATATTGGCAAGGAAAAGCTGTCTTGTACCTTTGCATTTTTCTCCCAAACGAAGGTCACTAGAAAGAAAATTTTAAAGCCTCCTGTTAGACCATCATCTACACGACATAGCCCTGAATTTTCCAATGCGCAGCTCTTTGCAAAAGAGAGATATTGGCAAGGAAAAGCTGTCTTGTACCATTGCATTTTTCTCCCAAACGAAGGACACTAGAAAGAAAATTTTAAAGCCTCCTGTTAGGCCATCATCTACACGACATAGCTCTGAATTATCTAATGCGCAGCTCTTTGCAAAAGAGAGATATTGGCAAGGAAAAGCTGTCTTGTACCTTTGCATTTTTCTCCCAAACGAAGGTCACTAGAAAGAAAATTTTAAAGCCTCCTGTTAGGCCATCATCTACACGACATAGCCCTGAATTTTCCAATGCGTAGCTCTTTGCAAAAGAGAGATATTGGCAAGGAAAAGCTGTCTTGTACCTTTGCATTTTTCTCCCAAACGAAGGACACTAGAAAGAAAATTTTAAAGCCTCCTGTTAGGCCATCATCTACACGACATAGCCCTGAATTTTCCAATGCGCAGCTCTTTGCAAAAGAGAGATATTGGCAAGGAAAAGCTGTCTTGTACCATTGCATTTTTCTCCCAAACGAAGGACACTAGAAAGAAAATTTTAAAGCCTCCTGTTAGGCCATCATCTACACGACATAGCCCTGAATTTTCCAATGCGCAGCTCTTTGCAAAAGAGAGATATTGGCAAGGAAAAGCTGTCTTGTACCATTGCATTTTTCTCCCAAACGAAGGACACTAGAAAGAAAATTTTAAAGCCTCCTGTTAGGCCATCATCTACACGACATAGCCCTGAATTTTCCAATGCGTAGCTCTTTGCAAAAGAGAGATATTGGCAAGGAAAAGCTGTCTTGTACCTTTGCATTTTTCTCCCAAACGAAGGACACTAGAAAGAAAATTTTAAAGCCTCCTGTTAGGCCATCATCTACACGACATAGCCCTGAATTTTCCAATGCGCAGCTCTTTGCAAAAGAGAGATATTGGCAAGGAAAAGCTGTCTTGTACCTTTGCATTTTTCTCCCAAACGAAGGTCACTAGAAAGAAAATTTTAAAGCCTCCTGTTAGGCCATCATCTACACGACATAGCCCTGAATTTTCCAATGCGTAGCTCTTTGCAAAAGAGAGATATTGGCAAGGAAAAGCTGTCTTGTACCTTTGCATTTTTCTCCCAAACGAAGGACACTAGAAAGAAAATTTTAAAGCCTCCTGTTAGGCCATCATCTACACGACATAGCCCTGAATTTTCCAATGCATAGCTCTTTGCAAAAGAGAGATATTGGCAAGGAAAAGCTGTCTTGTACCTTTGCATTTTTCTCCCAAACGAAGGACACTAGAAAGAAAATTTTAAAGCCTCCTGTTAGGCCATCATCTACACGACATAGCCCTGAATTTTCCAATGCGCAGCTCTTTGCAAAAGAGAGATATTGGCAAGGAAAAGCTGTCTTGTACCATTGCATTTTTCTCCCAAACGAAGGACACTAGAAAGAACATTTTAATGCCTCCTGTTAGGCCATCATCTACACGACATAGCCCTGAATTTTCCAATGCGCAGCTCTTTGCAAAAGAGAGATATTGGCAAGGAAAAGCTGTCTTGTACCTTTGCATTTTTCTCCCAAACGAAGGTCACTAGAAAGAAAATTTTAAAGCCTCCTGTTAGGCCATCATCTACACGACATAGCCCTGAATTTTCCAATGCGCAGCTCTTTGCAAAAGAGAGATATTGGCAAGGAAAAGCTGTCTTGTACCATTGCATTTTTCTCCCAAACGAAGGACACTAGAAAGAAAATTTTAAAGCCTCCTGTTAGGCCATCATCTACACGACATAGCCCTGAATTTTCCAATGCGTAGCTATTTGCAAAAGAGAGATATTGGCAAGGAAAAGCTGTCTTGTACCTTTGCATTTTTCTCCCAAACGAAGGACACTAGAAAGAAAATTTTAAAGCCTCCTGTTAGGCCATCATCTACACGACATAGCCCTGAATTTTCCAATGCGCAGCTCTTTGCAAAAGAGAGATATTGGCAAGGAAAAGCTGTCTTGTACCTTTGCATTTTTCTCCCAAACGAAGGACACTAGAAAGAAAATTTTAAAGCCTCCTGTTAGGCCATCATCTACACGACATAGCCCTGAATTTTCCAATGCGCAGCTCTTTGCAAAAGAGAGATATTGGCTAGGAAAAGCTGTCTTGTACCTTTGCATTTTTCTCCCAAACGAAGGACACTAGAAAGAAAATTTTAAAGCCTCCTGTTAGGCCATCATCTACACGACATAGCCCTGAATTTTCCAATGCGTAGCTCTTTGCAAAAGAGAGATATTGGCAAGGAAAAGCTGTCTTGTACCTTTGCATTTTTCTCCCAAACGAAGGACACTAGAAAGAAAATTTTAAAGCCTCCTGTTAGGCCATCATCTACACGACATAGCCCTGAATTTTCCAATGCGCAGCTCTTTGCAAAAGAGAGATATTGGCAAGGAAAAGCTGTCTTGTACCATTGCATTTTTCTCCCAAACGAAGGACACTAGAAAGAACATTTTAAAGCCTCCTGTTAGGCCATCATCTACACGACATAGCCCTGAATTTTCCAATGCGCAGCTCTTTGCAAAAGAGAGATATTGGCAAGGAAAAGCTGTCTTGTACCTTTGCATTTTTCTCCCAAACGAAGGTCACTAGAAAGAAAATTTTAAAGCCTCCTGTTAGGCCATCATCTACACGACATAGCCCTGAATTTTCCAATGCGCAGCTCTTTGCAAAAGAGAGATATTGGCAAGGAAAAGCTGTCTTGTACCATTGCATTTTTCTCCCAAACGAAGGACACTAGAAAGAAAATTTTAAAGCCTCCTGTTAGGCCATCATCTACACGACATAGCCCTGAATTATCTAATGCGCAGCTCTTTGCAAAAGAGAGATATTGGCAAGGAAAAGCTGTCTTGTACCTTTGCATTTTTCTCCCAAACGAAGGTCACTAGAAAGAAAATTTTAAAGCCTCCTGTTAGGCCATCATCTACACGACATAGCCCTGAATTTTCCAATGCGTAGCTCTTTGCAAAAGAGAGATATTGGCAAGGAAAAGCTGTCTTGTACCTTTGCATTTTTCTCCCAAACGAAGGACACTAGAAAGAAAATGTTAAAGCCTCCTGTTAGGCCATCATCTACACGACATAGCCCTGAATTTTCCAATGCGCAGCTCTTTGCAAAAGAGAGATATTGGCAAGGAAAAGCTGTCTTGTACCATTGCATTTTTCTCCCAAACGAAGGACACTAGAAAGAAAATTTTAAAGCCTCCTGTTAGGCCATCATCTACACGACATAGCCCTGAATTTTCCAATGCGCAGCTCTTTGCAAAAGAGAGATATTGGCAAGGAAAAGCTGTCTTGTACCATTGCATTTTTCTCCCAAACGAAGGACACTAGAAAGAAAATTTTAAAGCCTCCTGTTAGGCCATCATCTACACGACATAGCCCTGAATTTTCCAATGCGTAGCTCTTTGCAAAAGAGAGATATTGGCAAGGAAAAGCTGTCTTGTACCTTTGCATTTTTCTCCCAAACGAAGGACACTAGAAAGAAAATTTTAAAGCCTCCTGTTAGGCCATCATCTACACGACATAGCCCTGAATTTTCCAATGCGCAGCTCTTTGCAAAAGAGAGATATTGGCAAGGAAAAGCTGTCTTGTACCTTTGCATTTTTCTCCCAAACGAAGGTCACTAGAAAGAAAATTTTAAAGCCTCCTGTTAGGCCATCATCTACACGACATAGCCCTGAATTTTCCAATGCGTAGCTCTTTGCAAAAGAGAGATATTGGCAAGGAAAAGCTGTCTTGTACCTTTGCATTTTTCTCCCAAACGAAGGACACTAGAAAGAAAATTTTAAAGCCTCCTGTTAGGTCATCATCTACACGACATAGCCCTGAATTTTCCAATGCATAGCTCTTTGCAAAAGAGAGATATTGGCAAGGAAAAGCTGTCTTGTACCTTTGCATTTTTCTCCCAAACGAAGGACACTAGAAAGAAAATTTTAAAGCCTCCTGTTAGGCCATCATCTACACGACATAGCCCTGAATTTTCCAATGCGCAGCTCTTTGCAAAAGAGAGATATTGGCAAGGAAAAGCTGTCTTGTACCATTGCATTTTTCTCCCAAACGAAGGACACTAGAAAGAACATTTTAAAGCCTCCTGTTAGGCCATCATCTACACGACATAGCCCTGAATTTTCCAATGCGCAGCTCTTTGCAAAAGAGAGATATTGGCAAGGAAAAGCTGTCTTGTACCTTTGCATTTTTCTCCCAAACGAAGGTCACTAGAAAGAAAATTTTAAAGCCTCCTGTTAGGCCATCATCTACACGACATAGCCCTGAATTTTCCAATGCGCAGCTCTTTGCAAAAGAGAGATATTGGCAAGGAAAAGCTGTCTTGTACCATTGCATTTTTCTCCCAAACGAAGGACACTAGAGAGAAAATTTTAAAGCCTCCTGTTAGGCCATCATCTACACGACATAGCCCTGAATTTTCCAATGCGTAGCTATTTGCAAAAGAGAGATATTGGCAAGGAAAAGCTGTCTTGTACCTTTGCATTTTTCTCCCAAACGAAGGACACTAGAAAGAAAATTTTAAAGCCTCCTGTTAGGCCATCATCTACACGACATAGCCCTGAATTTTCCAATGCGCAGCTCTTTGCAAAAGAGAGATATTGGCAAGGAAAAGCTGTCTTGTACCTTTGCATTTTTCTCCCAAACGAAGGTCACTAGAAAGAAAATTTTAAAGCCTCCTGTTAGGCCATCATCTACACGACATAGCCCTGAATTTTCCAATGCGTAGCTCTTTGCAAAAGAGAGATATTGGCAAGGAAAAGCTGTCTTGTACCTTTGCATTTTTCTCCCAAACGAAGGACACTAGAAAGAAAATTTTAAAGCCTCCTGTTAGGCCATCATCTACACGACATAGCCCTGAATTTTCCAATGCGTAGCTCTTTGCAAAAGAGAGATATTGGCAAGGAAAAGCTGTCTTGTACCTTTGCATTTTTCTCCCAAACGAAGGACACTAGAAAGAAAATTTTAAAGCCTCCTGTTAGGCCATCATCTACACGACATAGCCCTGAATTTTCCAATGCGTAGCTCTTTGCAAAAGAGAGATATTGGCAAGGAAAAGCTGTCTTGTACCTTTGCATTTTTCTCCCAAACGAAGGACACTAGAAAGAAAATTTTAAAGCCTCCTGTTAGGCCATCATCTACACGACATAGCCCTGAATTTTCCAATGCGCAGCTCTTTGCAAAAGAGAGATATTGGCAAGGAAAAGCTGTCTTGTACCATTGCATTTTTCTCCCAAACGAAGGACACTAGAAAGAAAATTTTAAAGCCTCCTGTTAGGCCATCATCTACACGACATAGCCCTGAATTTTCCAATGCGCAGCTCTTTGCAAAAGAGAGATATTGGCAAGGAAAAGCTGTCTTGTACCATTGCATTTTTCTCCCAAACGAAGGACACTAGAAAGAAAATTTTAAAGCCTCCTGTTAGGCCATCATCTACACGACATAGCCCTGAATTTTCCAATGCGTAGCTCTTTGCAAAAGAGAGATATTGGCAAGGAAAAGCTGTCTTGTACCTTTGCATTTTTCTCCCAAACGAAGGACACTAGAAAGAAAATTTTAAAGCCTCCTGTTAGGCCATCATCTACACGACATAGCCCTGAATTTTCCAATGCGCAGCTCTTTGCAAAAGAGAGATATTGGCAAGGAAAAGCTGTCTTGTACCTTTGCATTTTTCTCCCAAACGAAGGTCACTAGAAAGAAAATTTTAAAGCCTCCTGTTAGGCCATCATCTACACGACATAGCCCTGAATTTTCCAATGCGTAGCTCTTTGCAAAAGAGAGATATTGGCAAGGAAAAGCTGTCTTGTACCTTTGCATTTTTCTCCCAAACGAAGGACACTAGAAAGAAAATTTTAAAGCCTCCTGTTAGGCCATCATCTACACGACATAGCCCTGAATTTTCCAATGCGCAGCTCTTTGCAAAAGAGAGATATTGGCAAGGAAAAGCTGTCTTGTACCTTTGCATTTTTCTCCCAAACGAAGGTCACTAGAAAGAAAATTTTAAAGCCTCCTGTTAGGCCATCATCTACACGACATAGCCCTGAATTTTCCAATGCGTAGCTCTTTGCAAAAGAGAGATATTGGCAAGGAAAAGCTGTCTTGTACCTTTGCATTTTTCTCCCAAACGAAGGACACTAGAAAGAAAATTTTAAAGCCTCCTGTTAGGCCATCATCTACACGACATAGCCCTGAATTTTCCAATGCGCAGCTCTTTGCAAAAGAGAGATATTGGCAAGGAAAAGCTGTCTTGTACCTTTGCATTTTTCTCCCAAACGAAGGTCACTAGAAAGAAAATTTTAAAGCCTCCTGTTAGGCCATCATCTACACGACATAGCCCTGAATTTTCCAATGCGTAGCTCTTTGCAAAAGAGAGATATTGGCAAGGAAAAGCTGTCTTGTACCTTTGCATTTTTCTCCCAAACGAAGGACACTAGAAAGAAAATTTTAAAGCCTCCTGTTAGGCCATCATCTACACGACATAGCCCTGAATTTTCCAATGCATAGCTCTTTGCAAAAGAGAGATATTGGCAAGGAAAAGCTGTCTTGTACCTTTGCATTTTTCTCCCAAACGAAGGACACTAGAAAGAAAATTTTAAAGCCTCCTGTTAGGCCATCATCTACACGACATAGCCCTGAATTTTCCAATGCGCAGCTCTTTGCAAAAGAGAGATATTGGCAAGGAAAAGCTGTCTTGTACCATTGCATTTTTCTCCCAAACGAAGGACACTAGAAAGAACATTTTAAAGCCTCCTGTTAGGCCATCATCTACACGACATAGCCCTGAATTTTCCAATGCGCAGCTCTTTGCAAAAGAGAGATATTGGCAAGGAAAAGCTGTCTTGTACCTTTGCATTTTTCTCCCAAACGAAGGTCACTAGAAAGAAAATTTTAAAGCCTCCTGTTAGGCCATCATCTACACGACATAGCCCTGAATTTTCCAATGCGCAGCTCTTTGCAAAAGAGAGATATTGGCAAGGAAAAGCTGTCTTGTACCATTGCATTTTTCTCCCAAACGAAGGACACTAGAAAGAAAATTTTAAAGCCTCCTGTTAGGCCATCATCTACACGACATAGCCCTGAATTTTCCAATGCGTAGCTATTTGCAAAAGAGAGATATTGGCAAGGAAAAGCTGTCTTGTACCTTTGCATTTTTCTCCCAAACGAAGGACACTAGAAAGAAAATTTTAAAGCCTCCTGTTAGGCCATCATCTACACGACATAGCCCTGAATTTTCCAATGCGCAGCTCTTTGCAAAAGAGAGATATTGGCAAGGAAAAGCTGTCTTGTACCTTTGCATTTTTCTCCCAAACGAAGGTCACTAGAAAGAAAATTTTAAAGCCTCCTGTTAGGCCATCATCTACACGACATAGCCCTGAATTTTCCAATGCGTAGCTCTTTGCAAAAGAGAGATATTGGCAAGGAAAAGCTGTCTTGTACCTTTGCATTTTTCTCCCAAACGAAGGACACTAGAAAGAAAATTTTAAAGCCTCCTGTTAGGCCATCATCTACACGACATAGCCCTGAATTTCCCAATGCGTAGCTCTTTGCAAAAGAGAGATATTGGCAAGGAAAAGCTGTCTTGTACCTTTGCATTTTTCTCCCAAACGAAGGACACTAGAAAGAAAATTTTAAAGCCTCCTGTTAGGCCATCATCTACACGACATAGCCCTGAATTTTCCAATGCGTAGCTCTTTGCAAAAGAGAGATATTGGCAAGGAAAAGCTGTCTTGTACCTTTGCATTTTTCTCCCAAACGAAGGACACTAGAAAGAAAATTTTAAAGCCTCCTGTTAGGCCATCATCTACACGACATAGCCCTGAATTTTCCAATGCGCAGCTCTTTGCAAAAGAGAGATATTGGCAAGGAAAAGCTGTCTTGTACCATTGCATTTTTCTCCCAAACGAAGGACACTAGAAAGAAAATTTTAAAGCCTCCTGTTAGGCCATCATCTACACGACATAGCCCTGAATTTTCCAATGCGCAGCTCTTTGCAAAAGAGAGATATTGGCAAGGAAAAGCTGTCTTGTACCATTGCATTTTTCTCCCAAACGAAGGACACTAGAAAGAAAATTTTAAAGCCTCCTGTTAGGCCATCATCTACACGACATAGCCCTGAATTTTCCAATGCGTAGCTCTTTGCAAAAGAGAGATATTGGCAAGGAAAAGCTGTCTTGTACCTTTGCATTTTTCTCCCAAACGAAGGACACTAGAAAGAAAATTTTAAAGCCTCCTGTTAGGCCATCATCTACACGACATAGCCCTGAATTTTCCAATGCGCAGCTCTTTGCAAAAGAGAGATATTGGCAAGGAAAAGCTGTCTTGTACCTTTGCATTTTTCTCCCAAACGAAGGTCACTAGAAAGAAAATTTTAAAGCCTCCTGTTAGGCCATCATCTACACGACATAGCTCTGAATTTTCCAATGCGTAGCTCTTTGCAAAAGAGAGATATTGGCAAGGAAAAGCTGTCTTGTACCTTTGCATTTTTCTCCCAAACGAAGGACACTAGAAAGAAAATTTGAAAGCCTCCTGTTAGGCCATCATCTACACGACATAGCCCTGAATTTTCCAATGCGTAGCTCTTTGCAAAAGAGAGATATTGGCAAGGAAAAGCTGTCTTGTACCTTTGCATTTTTCTCCCAAACGAAGGACACTAGAAAGAAAATTTTAAAGCCTCCTGTTAGGCCATCATCTACACGACATAGCCCTGAATTTTCCAATGCGCAGCTCTTTGCAAAAGAGAGATATTGGCAAGGAAAAGCTGTCTTGTACCATTGCATTTTTCTCCCAAACGAAGGACACTAGAAAGAACATTTTAAAGCCTCCTGTTAGGCCATCATCTACACGCCATAGCCCTGAATTTTCCAATGCGCAGCTCTTTGCAAAAGAGAGATATTGGCAAGGAAAAGCTGTCTTGTACCTTTGCATTTTTCTCCCAAACGAAGGTCACTAGAAAGAAAATTTTAAAGCCTCCTGTTAGGCCATCATCTACACGACATAGCCCTGAATTATCTAATGCGCAGCTCTTTGCAAAAGAGAGATATTGGCAAGGAAAAGCTGTCTTGTACCATTGCATTTTTCTCCCAAACGAAGGACACTAGAAAGAACATTTTAAAGCCTCCTGTTAGGCCATCATCTACACGACATAGCCCTGAATTTTCCAATGCGCAGCTCTTTGCAAAAGAGAGATATTGGCAAGGAAAAGCTGTCTTGTACCTTTGCATTTTTCTCCCAAACGAAGGTCACTAGAAAGAAAATTTTAAAGCCTCCTGTTAGGCCATCATCTACACGACATAGCCCTGAATTTTCCAATGCGCAGCTCTTTGCAAAAGAGAGATATTGGCAAGGAAAAGCTGTCTTGTACCATTGCATTTTTCTCCCAAACGAAGGACACTAGAAAGAAAATTTTAAAGCCTCCTGTTAGGCCATCATCTACACGACATAGCCCTGAATTTTCCAATGCGTAGCTCTTTGCAAAAGAGAGATATTGGCAAGGAAAAGCTGTCTTGTACCGTGTGTGTGTCAGGTGTTGCGCGTGTATGTGTGTGTCAGGTGCCGCGCGTGTATGTGTGTGTCAGGTGCCGTTCCCCTTCTTCCCATCCCAGCTCTCTCTGTAGAATACAGCTCTGCACCCAGAGAGAGGGAAAGACTAGGGGGCTGATCACTGCACTGCTCACTTTTTGGTCATGAGTTCGGCCTCCTGTTTCTTCCAGTGCTGTGTTCCTGCAGCCTAGCCCTCCCTGTTGTGCCAGAGAATCAGCCCTTCCTTCCCCTGACAGAGAGAGAGAGCCCGAGGCAGAGACACTCTTCCCATAGCTGGCCTACCCCCAGTACTTCAGCACTGGCCATGCGGCAGTCAACAAAGGAGACCAGCAGGGGGTTCTGGCAGCATCAGCTGTGGCCGCAGCTGGATCGGGGAGGCCTGCAGTGTCTGAGGTGGGCAACACTTCCTCCGCCGCTGTCACCTTCCCCTGTCGGAGAGAAAGCCAGAGACATACCCTTCCCGCAGCTGGGATACCCCTAGTACCTCAGCGCTGGACAGGCAGAAGTCTATGGAGGGGACCGGCAGGGGTTTCGGGCCGCAGCAGTAGCAGCGGCCGCAGTCAGATCAGGGAGGCCTGCAAGGTCAGAACTGGGCAGCACTTCCACCAACACTGTCACCTCTGTGCTGGGCATGTACACCAGTCCGTACGGACGGAGGTGTCCACAACAGGCAGCAGTATAATGAGTCAGACAAACTCATTACACGCTGCCCACTGCTGCGCCGCATGCCCTCGATGGAGGAAGCCTAGATGCGGTCCCCAGCGGCAGCGAGGGAGAAGGGTGATCACATCACCCTTCAACCCGGCACCTCACAATCAGCTGGGGATCTGCAGTAGCTTCATCTCTCTCTTCCTCTCCCTCTCTGACAGCACAGCAGCCCCTCTGGGTCCCATGTAGCTCTGCCCCCCTGCTCACAGTTCACTCGGCCTCTCCTGATTAAAAAGAAAATAAGAGCCTGACCTGCTGCTCAGATGCGAGGAGGGGACGGGCGGTAGGTCCTCTGTGAGTACACTACACAGTCAAAATTAACTCTGACTCCTCACAACAGTGTGGACTGCAGGCGACGTCAGATGCCAATTTGGGTGTGCTTGCCGCACTACCTGCCCATCAAGCCCAACGTGGCATTTTGTATTAGGAACCCTATAACAGCATTCCGACATCCCTCCCTATGACGCTGCCATCCATACACTGCCGCTCTCATACATCCGTACACCGCCACTCTCATACATCCGCACACTGCCGCTCTCACAGAATTGTACACTGTTGCTCTCATACATCCATACACTGCCGCTCTCATACATCCGTACAACCCCGCTCTCATACATCCGTACAACCCCGCTCTCATACATCCGTACAACCCCGCACTCTTACAGCCGCACTCTTACAGCCGTACTCTTACAGCCGTACAATTACAGCCGTACTCTTACTGCCGCACTCTTACAGCAGCACACCGCCGCACGCATACAGCCGCACACCATCGCACTCATACAGCCGCACACCGACGCAGTTATACAGCCGTACATTGCCGCTCTCATACATCCGCACACTGCCGCTCTCATACATCCGCACACTGCCGCTCACATCTATACATACATAGCCTCCATACATCTACACATCCAATCCCCGCGCAAGGGAACACTGAAATCACTATCACTTTTCCCCGGGGTGTGACCACAGCCAGCCACTACTCCGGCCACCTTCTTGTGACACCAAAATGCATCTTACCTATCATCAGGGTGGTGCTGCTGCTGGGGGCAGGTTGCTGCCTCAGTCTCCTAGTTGGTGCTGCGATTGGAGGGGGTACTGCTTCCCTGTGCTGCCACTGTCTCCCGGATCATCGTGCCGCTGGCTGAATTGCAGCTTGACGCTACTGCTGCCGGGAGTAACAGCTTCCTGACTGTTGTTGCTGGTGGCTGCCTACTGCTCATTGCCGCCGGAACACTGACCGGCTCGGCAGTGATGCTGGCGGAGGAGTAGTGGCGGTGGGGTGGTGCCTGCTCCCTTCCCTCGAGCATGCTGCAGTGTAAAAAAATAAATAATAGAGAGCATACCAGGGTGAGAGTCTGTATGGATCACAGTGATTACACGGGGCACAGCATAAGGACACCTTGCTGTGAGGGGCTCAGCCCACACAGATTGCTGCACCCTCTCTGATGTCAGCCGCTGCCCTCTCGTTCTCTGGGCGGCCAGTTCCAGTGTGAGGTAGGAGAGGAAGAGAACACACAGGTGTTAGGCGCCGTGGTCCGCGATGTCCTCGCGGCCCGGCGCCTAGCAACTAGGGACGCCGAGCGTGCTAGCCGCCGGCTCCCTAGCAACGCTAGGACGCCGGGCGCGCTGAGCCGCCTGGACCCTAGCAACGGGATCGCCACGGACGGACTGCGCTCCCCTTGCAGGGTCAATCAAGTGAACTACACACACACTTGTCTTCTGGTCGTGCAGCAAGGCAGCTGCACGGCATTGTGCTAATCAGGCTCTGAACTTCTGATTGAAGGACTCCCTGCTAAATACATTCTCAGTGCTTCACACAGACGCCGGTAATAGCTTCCTGCATGCTGCTTTGGTTTGCTGACGTCTGTTCCAGTTCTGCTGTGTCCGGTCATTCCTGTCCTCAGAGTTCCTGAATCTTAGTGTTGTCATCTCTTCCCAAGGAGTCTTCCGGTCCTCATTTACCCGCAACAGTCGCTAGAGGATCTCGTGTGGTTTTCGTGAGTGGCGGCTCTGCCGCGTGCTGCGGCCTAGGCCGCTTTATTTTGTATTCTGTGTTGGTGCATTTGCGGAGGTTTACGCTCCCACACTCCTCTCCGGAACTCGCCAGTGCCGGGTAGAAGAGTGGACAAGTGGGTATTTTGGTTGTCCTTTTCCCTGGCGGTTTTCCGCACATACTCTAGTTTAAAGTTAGTTTTGAGCCCCTGGCTTTGTTGTTTAGTAGAGGGCCCCTTGTTATCACCCTGTCTCGGATTTCTCTTTGTCTCCCATTAAGACCTGAGGGGGCATCGGAGTTGGGCAGACGTAATCCGCCCTTCAAACGCGGCTGCCATGGGCCCAAGCAACCATAGTCTCGCAAGAGATTTCTGACAGCACGGGCGAGACAACGGAGATAGGGCGCCAGGGGCTATTCCCGTTCCCACTCCCTTTCCAAGCATTACGTTCCAGTACTCAGGTCCTTGCTATAAGATATCCCCAGACCAGAGTATTGGAATCATAACAACAGGAGAGCAGCCCTGATATATAACAGAGGTGGAAGTTCTATAGGCAGCAGAGACGGAGACCAGCCAGCCAGTCTCCCAGTGCCCTGATCACTACACGCCGCCAGCACAGCATTACAGGAGGGTCCTATAGTGCTGCCCTGAGCTAACAGGTGTGTGTACCAGTGTGCTGAGCCCTGGTGTCTCTGAGATGGGTGAGGTCACCGTGCCGCTTTAGTATATGGCTTTTCCTTAGTACTGTAAGTTACAGCCCTGCACTAGTAGTGGCAACTCTGCCCTATGTGAACCTGTGAGGTTATTTTCCTATTTACAGAATAACCGGGGAGAAGGCGGCCATATTGCGGCTCTCAAGAGAAGGCACTCTAGTACACCCCCTGCTGGCGGCCACTGCGCAGGCGCAACAAATTGAAATGCCCGATCTCTATAATGGGGCATATTTCTCTTAATTAAAAAAAACCTGTAACTTTCTGAAAAACCACAACCCCAAAAGGAACTTCACAGGGACATGCTCTATCTAATAAAACAAACCCCAAGTCATATATATATATATATATATATAATAAGATTTTACTCACCGGTAAATCTATTTCTCGTAGTCCGTAGTGGATGCTGGGACTCCGTAAGGACCATGGGGAATAGCGGCTCCGCAGGAGACTTGGCACAACTAAAGAGAGCTTTAGGACTACCTGGTGTGCACTGGCTCCTCCCCCTATGACCCTCCTCCAGACCTCAGTTAGGATACTGTGCCCGGAAGAGCTGACACTAAGGAAGGATTTTGAATCCCGGGTAAGACTCATACCAGCCACACCAATCACACCGTACAACTCGTGATATTATACCCAGTTAACAGTATGACAACAACGGAGCCTCTGCACAGATGGCTCTCAACAATAACCCTTTTGTTAACAATAACTATGTACAAGTACTTGGGATGGGCGCCCAGCATCCACTACGGACTACGAGAAATAGATTTACCGGTGAGTAAAATCTTATTTTCTCTGACGTCCTAAGTGGATGCTGGGACTCCGTAAGGACCATGGGGATTATATCAAAGCTCCCAAACGGGAGGGAGAGTGCGGATGACTCTGCAGCACCGAATGAGCGAACTCCAGGTCCTCCTCAGCCAGGGTGTCAAACTTGTAAAATCTTGCAAATGTGTTTGACCCCGACCAAGTAGCAGCTCGGCAAAGTTGTAAAGCAGAGACCCCTCGGGCAGCCGCCCAAGAAGAGCCCACCTTCCTCGTGGAATGGGCTTTTACTGATCTAGAATGCGGCAGTCCCGCCGCAGAATGTGCAAGCTGAATTGTGCTACATATCCAGCGAGCAATAGTCTGCTTTGAAGCTGGAGCACCCATCTTGTTTGGTGCGTAGAGGATAAACAGCGAGTCAGTTTTCCTGACTCCAGCCATTCTGGAAACATAAATTTTCAGGGCCCTGACTACATCCAGCAACTTGGAATCCTCCAAGTTCCGAGTAGCCGCAGGCACCACAATAGGTTGGTTCAAATGAAACGCTGAAACCACCTTAGGCAGAAATTGGGGATGAGTCCTCAATTCCGCCCTATCCATATGGAAAATCACATAAGGGCTTTTACATGACAAAGCCGCCAACTCTGACACACGCTTGGCCGAAGCCAGGGCCAATAGCATGACCACTTTCGACGTGAGATATTTTAACTCCACGGTTTTAAGTGGCTCAAACCAATGTGATTTAAGGAAATCCAACACCACGTTGAGATCCCAAGGTGCCACTGGAGGCACAAAAGGAGGCTGAATATGCAGCACTCCTTTAACAAAAGTCTGAACTTACGGCAGGGAAGCCAGTTCTTTTTGGAAGAAAATCGACAGAGCCGAAATCTGGACCTTAATGGACCCCAATTTGAGGCCCATATTCACCCCTGACTGTAGGAAGTGCAGGAATCGACCCAGTTGAAATTCCTCCGTTGGGGCCTTCCTGTCCTCACACCAAGCAACATATTTTCGCCATATGTGGTGATAATGTTTTGCGGTCACGTCCTTCCTGGCTTTGATCAGCGTAGGAATGACTTCCTCCGGAATGCCCTTTTCCTTCAGGATCCGGTGTTCAACAGCCATGCAACAAGGACTACCTCCTAGCAATTTACAACTCACGTCTCACAGAACAAGATTTAAATATTGACAAGGCACACTGAAATATAACGGTGATGCATGGTGCAGTATCGTGTCCTAGGATGTCATGTCGCAGCTTCTCCATAGGTAACGCCATCACATCTATTCTCTACGTCTGTGTCTGGGACACAGATTTATCCAACCTCACTCTGATATTATTGAAACTTTCACCCAGTCAGTTATTGGTGGTGCCAACAGGGCCACCATCATATGTCTGCATTCCTAATATAGTTTCCTCTTGGGAAAAACATTCAGCCACCGACATGTTGACACACATGTACCAAGTACCCACAGACACATCGGCTTATGGGGGATAGACCTACAGTAAATCTGTCAGAGGGACAGAGAGGATTTTTCAGCTCACAACCCAGCGCCAAAAGTACACAGTCTGGGAAATAATAAACTCTATAGTGATAGACTTGTAACGCTCTATAGATGTGCTGGTGAGGTGAGGAAGAAGCCCCGCCGCTGTAATGGCACGCTTCTGTCCCGCTCAGAAACAAATAATTAATTACGCTGGCGGGGTAAGGACAGTGCCCAGGCACTAATGTCCACTTTTGCCAGCCTTTTGTGAGGAATTTATGCTGCCCACGGTGCCCCCCCCCACCCACCCACATGCCCTGCACCCTGCAGTGCCTGTGTTTGTGTGGAAGCATGGCGCACAGCATTCCGCTCGCTGCGTGGTACCTCAGAATGCCGTCACTGGAGAAGAAGTCTTCTGTTCTTCTGCTACTCGCCTGTCTTCTGACTTCTGGCTCTGTAAGGGGGTGATGGCAGGCTACGGGAGTGGGCATCTAGGCGTACCCAGCGATCAGCACCCTCAGGAGCTAATGGTGTCCTGTCAGCCAGAAGCAGAGCCATTGAACTCACTAGAAGTTGGTCATACTTCTCTCCCCTAAGTTCCACGAAGCAGGGAGACTGTTGCCAGCAGCCTCCCTGAAAATAAGAAAAACTAACATAAGTCTTTTCAGAGAAACTCAGTAGAGCTCCCCTGTAGTGCATCCAGTCTCACTGGGCACAATTCTAAAACTGGAGTCTGGAGGAGGGGCATAGAGGGAGGAGACAGTTCACACCCTTTGAAAGTCTTAAAGTGCCCATGTCTCCTGCGGATCCCGTCTATACCCCATGGTTCTTAATGTGATCCCAGCATCCTCTAGGACGTATGAGAAAACAAATAACGCACACACGAGGAGGAGAGAACAAAGGAAGCTATAAGGAGGGGAGGGGAGGGGAGGGGGGGGGGAGGTAAGGTAGTAAAGGGATATTGGATAAACTACAACCTTATACATATTCATTAATGTACCAGTAGTTAGAAGTAGAAGAGCTCTAACAGAAACCACAAAGCTTATCTAAAGCCACACCACACTGGATATGCCCAATCTCATTTGATCTTTGAAGCAAAGCAGTATTGGACTTTGTTACTACCAAGCAGTCTCCCATCCATGTATTATCAGATTCTTTAGGTGTTTTTAAACTATCAACACCCTTTTCTTGGTACTGTACATTTAATTTTTACACATATTCTTTTATGTACCAGAAGTTAGAAGTAGAAGAGCTCTAACAGAAACCACGAGCTCATCTACAGCCACAGCACACTGGATTTGCCCAATCTCTCCTGATCATGGAAGCTGAGCAGTGTTGGTCCTGGTTTTAGTACTTGGATGGGAGACCACCAGGAAATACCAGGAGTTGTGTGTATTTTTACAATACCAACACCGTTCTCTTGATGCATTCCATTTTGAAACATTGGGGCAGATCTATTAAGCCTGGTGAACTGATAAAGTGCAAGGTGATAAAGTACCAGCCAGTCAGCTCCTAACTGTCATTTTTCAAACCCAGCCTGTGACATGGCAATTTGGAGCTGATTGGCTGGTACTTTATCACCATGCAAATTATCATTTCACCAGGTTTAATAAATCGTCCGCTTATTCATTTATGTACGAGTAGTTAGAAGTAGAAGAACTCTAACAGAAACCACTAAGCTCATCTACAGCCACACCACACTGTATATGCCCAATATCACCTGATCTTAGGCCTGGTTTGTTCTTGGATGTGAGACCACCTGGGAATACCAGGTGCTGTAGGTAGTTTTATACTACCAACACCGTTCTCTTGATGCATTCTATTTTGAAACTTATTCATTGATGTAGAAGTTAGAAACAGCAAAAATCATCTACAGCCGCATCACACTGGATATGTCCAATCCAGTGGCGTAACTAGAAATTTTTCTCCCCCAAGCCAAGAAATTCTTCGGCGCCCCCCCCCCCCCCCTTCATGCTCCATAATTGTGAGCAAGAAAGGGATAAATATGCGCGCGCCTAAGGCGCGCGCGTCAAAAAAGGGGCGTGGTTTTGTTGGAGTGGGCATGGTTTCACATAAAGGGGCGTGGCATTGCAGGAAAAGACTACCTTATACCCCAGTTTTGCAACCTGCACGCCCATACGTTGGCCACCACAGGAAAGAAAAATAATCCTGATTCATGCCCCTTACATTATTTGTCATTTTTCCTCCTTATAGTAATGCCCAGTATACATTATGCCACATACTGCAATGGCCCTTAGACATTATGCCGCACACAATAATGCACGACACAATATGCACACACTGTAATGCCCCCGACACATTATGCCACACACCGTAATGTCTGTGACACATTATGCCACACACCGTAATGCCTGTGACACATTATGACAGGAATCGCAATGCCCGTTATACATTATGCTACACACTGCAATGCCCCTGATACATTATAGCACATACAATGTCTGTGACACATTATGACACACACCGCAATGTCCGTGATACATTATGCCACACACTGCAATGCCCGATACATTATAGCACATACAATGCCTGTGACACATTATGCCACACACTGCAATGACCTTGAGACATTATACCACAATGCCCGTGATATAGTATACCATACACCGTAATGCCTGTGACACATACCGCAATGCCCTGCCCGTTATACCCTATGCCACACATCGCAATGCCCGTTATGTATTATGCCACACTGCAATGACCCTGAGACATTATACCACATACCACAATGCCCGTGATATAGTATACCACACACCGTAATGCCTGACACATTATGACACACACCGCAATGTCCGTGATACATTATGCCACACACTGCAATGACCCTGAGACATTATACCACATATCACAATGCCCGCGATATAGTATACCATACACCGTAATGCCTGCGACACATTATGACACACACCGCAATGTCCGTGATACATTATGCCACACACCGTAATGCCCATTACACATTAAGTCCTACAGTAAGGCTTCTAATTACTTTTCAATTACCTGCCCGTTGTCAGGGGTTTCATGCACTGGGTGTCATGCTCGTTGCCAGGGGTTTCATGCTCTTGGTTCCATGCACGGTGCCATGGGTTTTCATGCTCAGGGTGTCATGCTCGTTGCCAGGGGTTTCATGCACTGGGTGTCATGCTCGTTGCCAGGTGTTTCATGCACTGGGTGTCATGCTCGTTGCCAGATGTTTCATGCACTGGGTGTCATGCTCGTTGCTAGGAGGTAGTCCTTGTTGCTAGGGCTGTGCTCCCAGTGCCACATATGTCCCCAGTGCCAGATATTCCCCCACGGTGCCAGGTACTTACATGCCCCAGTGCCAAATATAGTCGTCCCCCCCATGTGCCAGGTACACATATGCCCCCAGTGCCAGATATTCCCCCCCAGTGCCATATATGCCCCCAGTGCCAGATATTCCCCCCAGTGCCATATATGCCCCCCGTGCCATATATGCCCCCAGTGCCAGATCCCCCCCCCAGTGCCATATATGCCCCCAGTGCCAGATATTCCCCCCCAGTGCCATATATGCCCCAGTGCCAGATATCCCCCCCAGTGCCAGATATGCCCCCAGTG
Organism: Pseudophryne corroboree; assembly: GCF_028390025.1. Classification (NCBI taxonomy): domain Eukaryota; kingdom Metazoa; phylum Chordata; class Amphibia; order Anura; family Myobatrachidae; genus Pseudophryne; species Pseudophryne corroboree. The sequence goes on from NW_026968697.1 coordinate 71,537, forward strand.
CCAGATATTCCCCCCAGTGCCAGAAATGCCCCAGTGCCAGATATTCCTCCCTCCCCCCCCGTGCCATATATGCCCCCAGTGCCAGATATTTACCCCCCCCCCCCCCCCGCCGTCGCTTTTTGGAGGGACACGGAGGGCACAGCTCGTCTCTCCTGTGTCCCTCCTGCTGCATCATCTCCGGCGGCCGCGGGTCTAATAGGGGGAAGTGCCGGTTCGTGAGCCAATTAGAGCTCACGGACGGCACTTCCCCCTATTAGACCCGCGGCCGCCGGAGATGATGCAGCAGGAGGGACACAGGGAGGCGCGCTGTGTGCCCTCCGTGTCCCTCCAAAAAGCGGCGGAGGGAAGGAGACTGCAGACTGACATGCGGACGCTCGTCCGCATGTCAGTCTGCTGTAAATCAGTGGCGCCCCCGCAGCCCCTCGCCCCCAAGCCACCGCGAGGACTGCGGGGGCAGTAGTTACGCCACTGGTCCAATCTCATCTGATGATGGAAGCTAAGCAGTGTTGTGCCTGGTTTGTTTTTGGATTTCAAGTCCTGCCCTCTGGTTTGGCCACGGCACCTCGGATATTCACCAAGGTCATGGCCGTGATGACGACCCTTCACCATCAGAGAATCAGGATCCTGCCAAATCTGGACGACTTGCTGATCCTGGTGAACTCCCAAGAGGTTCTCCACAGTTATCTGGAACTGGCGGTCCAATTCCTAAAAGTCCACGGGTGGCTCATCAACTGAAAAAAGTCCTCGCTGGTCCCTGCTCGGAACATTGTGCACCTAGGGGCACTGCTGGACACACACAGCCAACAATTGTTTCTGTCTCCAGAGAAAGTCCTGAAAATTCAGGACAGTATCGTCCTCTCTCGCCCAAGAGTGTTGATACACACAGCGATGCAAGTACTAGACCTCATGGTGTCGGCTTTCGATATGGTAGAGTACGCTCAATTTCATTACCGCCCTCTGCAGAGGTTAATCCTCTCCAAGTGGGACGGCCTGCCTCATCGGATGATGTCTCAAATGATCTCCTTGACTCCGGAGGTTCGTCTGACACTGAGCTGGTGGCTACAGGACCAACAGTTGAGCAGGGGCCATCCCTTCTGGATCTCCAACTGTGTCCTCCTGACAATGGATGCCAGTCTTTTGGGCTGGGCCATGGTGTTGGAGCAACACTTTCTCCAGGGTCGGTGGACCAGGGAGGAATCTCTCCTCCTGATATACATTCTGGAATTGCAGGCAGTGTTCAATTAATTGACACTGGCCCTGCCTCTAGTACAGAACAGGCCTGTTCAAGTACAATCTGACAACGCCACCACGGTAGTGTACACAAATCATCAAGGCGGCACTCGAAACTGCATGGCAAAGCTGGAAGTATCAAAAATCCTCCGTTGGGTAGAAAGTCATCTGACAGCAATATCGGCAGTGTTCATTCCCGGAGTCCTCAACTAGGAAGCTGATTTCCTCAGTCGTCAGGACGTTCACGCTGGAGAGTGGAGAGGCCGCAGCAGAAATGTCTGCACTGGTGTCAGTAGGTGACTGAGGCAGGGATGACTGGGAGATAGTGGGTGACTGAAGCATGTATGAGTGGGAGATAGTGGGTGACTGAGGCCGGGGTGACTGGGAGATAGTGGGTGACAGGGAGATAGTGGGTTACTGAGGGAGGGGTGATAGGAAGGGGTTGGGTAAGTATGGGAAGAAAGTGGGTGACAGGTATAATAAATGACTAAGGCAGGGGTGATAGGGAGATAGTGGATGACTGTGGCAGGGGTGACAGGGACAGTAAGAGACTGAGGCAGGGGTGACAGGGATAGTGGCTGACTGAGGCAGGGGTGACTGGGAGATAGTGGGTGACTGAGGCAGGGTTGACAGGGATAGTGGGTGACTGAAGCAGGGGTGATAGGGTGACAGTGGGTGACTAAAGCAGGGGTGACTGGTATAGTGGGTGACTGAGGCAGGGATCGCAGATATAGTGGTTGACTGAGGCAGCGGTGACTGGGAGATAGTGGGTAACTGAGGCAGGGGTGACAGGGAAAGTGTGTGACTCAGGCAGGGGTGATAGGGAGATAGTGGGCTGCATATCTCTGCCTCACTGCAGCAGCACATTCCTGCTTCAATGACAGCAGCACATCCCTACCTCACTTATAGCAGCACATCCCTGCCTCGCTGACAGCAGCACATCCCTGCCTCGCTGACAGCAGCACATCCCTGCCTCGCTGACAGCAGCACATCCCTGCTTCACTGACAGCAGCACATCCCTGCTTCGCTGACAGCAGCACATCCCTGCTTCGCTGACAGCAGCACATCCCTGCCTCGCTGACAGCAGCACATCCCTGTCTCGCTGACAGCAGCACAGCACTGCTTCGCTGACAGCAGCACATCACTGCTTCACTACCAGCAGCACATCCCTGCCTCACTGGCAGCAGCACATCCCTGCCTTACTGACAGCTGTATATAGGGCCTAATTCAGACCTGATCCCTGCTGTGCATATTCACACAACAGGAGATCAGGTCTGAAGTGCGTGTGTGCTGGTGCCGCAGTGCACCGGCACATGCCAGAGATGCGATCAGCATCTCTGCCCAGTGAGCGCCTCTGCCTGATTGACAGGCAGAGGCGGTCACTGGGCAGGAGGAGTCGGGCCAGCGGCGTTGTGCCGCCATTTTGGGGGCACAGTCAGGACAACGCAGACATGACCGGACCGTATGGGGGCGGGCCGTGACGGCTGCGTGACCCGGACAGCAACGGGCCTTATTTACTAAAATCTCAGATAAATTTTATGGCATTTATGTGCAGTCTAGTTTGCACAGTTGATAGAGTGTTGATCTTGCACTATCAATGTAAGCCTCACATAGGTTTGATACACATGTAAGTTTGTTTTTATTTTACTACATTGTGGTTTGTGGCTCTATACCATGTAATGCATGTCTTTTAACAGTAGTCAAGTCTTCCAATGTGCTTGTTAGTGAAACCCAATAGATAGCTTTATTTTATTTTGTTTCTTCAAATATTGAATGCATATGTCTTATAACTTTTTTTTTTTTTCAATATACAGGTTGAGTATCTGTATATACATTTTTATTATAAGATTTTCAATGACACAAGTACATCCAAGTTGCAGATTATGGATTGTGAAGGACAAATCAACCATATAAACAATTTAAGCAATTTAAATTGCATGCAGGTAGTAGAATATCAAACTCCTTGGATGAGAGTTGGTCGTAATAAACTAGGATAGAAAAGAATAAAGTAGAAAATAAGATTTTAAACCTACCGGTAAATCTTTTTCTCGTAGTCCGTAGAGGATGCTGGGGACTCCGTAAGGACCATGGGGATAGACGGGCTCCACAGGAGACATGGGCACTTTAAGAAAGACTTTAGTTCTGGGTGTGCACTGGCTCCTCCCTCTATGCCACAGTTAGAGAAACTGTGCCCAGAGGAGACGGACAGTATGAGGAAAGGATTTTGTTAATCCAGGGCAAGATTCATACCAGCCACACCAATCACACCGTATAACTTGTGATAAACTACCCAGTTATCAGTATGAAAAAACAACATAGCATCAGTGCAGGACCGATGCAACTATAACATAACCCTTATTGAAGCAATAACTATATACAAGTATTGCAGAAGTAGTCCGCACTTGGGACGGGCGCCCAGCATCATCTACGGACTACGAGAAAAAGATTTACCAGTAGGTTTAAAATCTTATTTTCTCTAACGTCCTAGAGGATGCTGGGGACTCCGTAAGGACCATGGGGATTATACCAATGCTCCAAAACGGGCGGGAGAGTGCGGATGACTCTGCAGCACCGATTGAGCAAACATGAGTTCCTCCTCAGCCAGGGTATCAAACTTATAGTATTTTGCAAAGGTGTGTGAACCCGACCAAGTAGCAGCTTGACACAGCTGTAGTGCCAAGACCCCTCGGGCAGCCGCCCAAGAAGAGCCCACTTTCCTCGTGGAATGGGCCTTGACCGATTTCAGTAACTGCAATCCAGCCATAGAATGCGCTTGCTGAATCGTGTTACAAATCCGGCGAGCAATAGCCTGCTTTGAAGCAGGGGCACCAATCTTGTTGGTTGCATACAGGACAAACAGCGCTTCAGTTTT
>NW_026968698.1:0-75630 GCF_028390025.1 Pseudophryne corroboree
GGGTAATTCCAGCGTTACCTTCCTCATCATATGCTTCTATAGGGTAAAGTCAGCGTTACCCTCATCATCATAGTCTTCTATAGGGTAAATCCAGCGTTACCCTCCTCATCATATGCTTCTATAGGGTAAATCCAGCGTTACCCTCCGCATAATATGCTTCTATAGGGTAAATCCAGCGTTACCCTCCTCATCATATACTTCTATAGGGTAAAGCCAGCGTTACCCTCCTCATCATATACTTCTATAGGGTAAAGCCGGTGTTACCCTCCTCATCATATACTTCTATAGGGTAAAGCCAGCGTTACCCTCCTCATCATATGCTTCTATAGGGTAAAGCCAGCGTTACCCTCCTCATCATATACCTCTATAGGGTAAAGCCAGCGTTATCCTACTCATCATATACTTCTATAGGGTAAAGCCAGCGTTACCCTCCTTATCATATGCTTCTATAGGGTAAAGCCAGCGTTACCCTCTGCATAATATGCTTCTATAGGGTAATTCCAGCGTTACCTTCCTCATCATATGCTTCTATAGGGTAAAGTCAGCGTTACCCTCATCATCATAGTCTTCTATAGGGTAAATCCAGCGTTACCCTCCTCATCATATGCTTCTATAGGGTAAATCCAGCGTTACCCTCCGCATAATATGCTTCTATAGGGTAAATCCAGCGTTACCCTCCTCATCATATACTTCTATAGGGTAAAGCCAGCGTTACCCTCCTCATCATATACTTCTATAGGGTAAAGCCGGCGTTACCCTCCTCATCATATACTTCTATAGGGTAAAGCCAGCGTTACCCTCCTCATCATATGCTTCTATAGGGTAAAGCCAGCGTTACCCTCCTCATCATATACCTCTATAGGGTAAAGCCAGCGTTATCCTACTCATCATATACTTCTATAGGGTAAAGCCAGCGTTACCCTCCTCATCATGTAATTCTATAGGGTAAATCCAGCGTTACCCTCTGCATAATATGCTTCAGTAGGGTAAAGTCAGCATTACTCTCCTCATCATATGCTTCTATAGGGTAAAGCCAGCGTTACCCTCCTCATCATATGCTTCTATAGAGTAAATCCAGCGTTACCCTCCTCATCATATGCTTCTATAGGGTAAAGCCAGCGTTACCCTCCTCATCATATGCTTCTATAGGGTAAAGCCAGCGTTACCCTCCTTATCATATGCTTCTATAGGGTAAAGCCAGCGTTACCCTCCTCATCATATGCTTCTATAGGGTAAAGCCAGCATTACCCTCCTCATCATATACTTCTATAGGGTAAAGCCAGCGTTACCCTCCTGATCATATACTTCTATAGGGTAAAGCCAGCGTTACCCTCCTCATCATATGCTTCTATGGGGTAAAGCCAGCGTTACCCTCCTCATCATATACTTCTATAGAGTAAAGCCAGCGTTACCCTCATCATATGCTTCTATAGGGTAAAGCCAGCGTTACCCTCCTCATCATATACTTCTATAGGGTAAAGCCAGCGTTACCCTCCTCATCATATGCTTCTATAGGGTAAAGCCAGCGTTACCCTCCGCATTAGAGCCCCGGCATTGGGACTATAGTACATTTGGAAATGCAGTAAAAACCCGGAAAACAGGTTTTTACTGAATTCCCTCTTTAGTACATCCCACTCTCATTCTCTATTCAGTGAGGAGGGAACGGTGCAGAACAAGTCTCTATACAGCTGAAGAATAATTCTGCCTCCTCTGGTAAATGCATTTATTTTCTGCTATGGTGAATTCTATACGTTTCCATTTCCCCAGATTTTTAATGAAGTATTTAGGGGCAGATAGAACAACAAGTGATTTTATTGTTATCACTCATTACTTATCTTAAATGGTGCCCTGGCCAATCAGCTCCTAACAGTCATGTGTTTGAAAAATGATAGGAGCTGATTGGCTGGAGCACCATATAAGATCAGATATCACTCGCTGCCCCTTAATGAGAGTGGCATGTCCTATGTGATTGTATAATGTGTGTGTTGTCATTATAATTACTTATTATTATATAAAGGTGTGTTCTGTAGCGGCGTACAATGGGGATAGACCAGTATAGAATAATACAGTCAGTATATAATTCCTACCCCCACCTGATACTACTCCCCCTCATGTCCTTCCCCCACCTGATACTACTCCCCCTCATGTCCTTCCCCCACCTGATACTACTCCCCCGCATGTCCTTCCCCCACCTGATACTACTCCCCCTCATGCCCTACCCCCACCTGATACTACTCCCCCTCATGCCCTACCCCCACCTGATACTATTCCCCCTTATGTCCTTCCCCCACCTGATACTACTCCCCCTCATGTCCTTCCCCCACCTGATACTACTCCCCTCCATGCCCTACCCCCACCTGATACTACTCCCCCTCATGCCCTACCCCCACCTGATACTATTCCCCCTCATGTCCTTCCCCCACCTGATACTACTCCCCCCCATGCCCTACCCCCACCTGATACTACTTCCACTCATGCCATACCCCCACCTGATACTACTCCCCCTCATGTCCTTCCCCCACCTGATACTATTCCCCCTCATGTCCTTCCCCCACCTGATACTACTCCCCCTCATGTCCTTCCCCCACCTGATACTACTCCCCCTCATGTCCTTCCCCCACCTGATACTACTCCCCCTCATGTCCTTCCCCCACCTGATACCACTCCCCCTCATGTCCTTCCCCCACCTGATACTACTCCCCCTCATGTCCTTCCCCCACCTGATACTACTCCCCCCCATGCCCTACCCCCACCTGATACTATTCCCCCTCATGTCCTTCCCCCACCTGATACTACTCCCCCTCATGTCCTTCCCCCTCCTGATACTACTCCCCCCATGCCCTACCCCCACCTGATACTACTCCCCCTCATGCCCTACCCCCACCTGATACTATTCCCCCTCATGTCCTTCCCCCACCTGATACTACTCCCCCGCATGCCCTACCCCCACCTGATACTACTCCCCCTCATGCCCTACCCCCACCTGATACTACTCCCCCTCATGTCCTTCCCCCACCTGATACTATTCCCCCTCATGTCCTTCCCCCACCTGATACTACTCCCCCTCATGTCCTTCCCCCACCTGATACTATTCCCCCTCATGTCCTTCCCCCACCTGATACTACTCCCCCTCATGTCCTTCCCCCACCTGATACTACTCCCCCTCATGTCCTTCCCCCACCTGATACTACTCCCCCTCATGTCCTTCCCCCACCTGATACTACTCCCCCGCATGTCCTTCCCCCACCTGATACTACTCCCCCTCATGTCCTTCCCCCACCTGATACTATTCCCCCTCATGTCCTTCCCCCACCTGATACTACTCCCCCTCATGTCCTTCCCCCACCTGATACTACTCCTCCTCATGTCCTTCCCCCACCTGATACTACTCCCCCTTATGTCCTTCCCCCACCTGATACTACTCCCCCTCATGTCCTTCCCCCACCTGATACTTCTCCCCCTCATGTCCTTCCCCCACCTGATACTTCTCCCCCTCATGTCCTTCCCCCAACTGGTACTACTCCCCCTCATGTCCTTCCCCCACCTGATACTATTCCCCCTCATGTCCTTCCCCCACCTGATACTACTCCCCCTCATGTCCTTCCCCCACCTGATACTACTCCCCCTCATGTCCTTCCCCCACCTGATACTATTCCCCCTCATGTCCTTCCCCCACCTGATACTACTCCCCTGCATGCCCTACCCCCACCTGATACTACTCCCCCTCATGTCCTTCCCCCACCTGATACTACTCCCCCTCATGTCCTTCCCCCACCTGATACTACTCCCCCTCATGTCCTTCCCCCACCTTATACTACTCCCCCTCATGTCCTTCCCCCACCTGATACTTCTCCCCCTCATGTCCTTCCCCCACCTGATACTTCTCCCCCTCATGTCCTTCCCCCACCTGGTACTACTCCCCCTCATGTCCTTCCCCCACCTGATACTGCTCCCCCTCATGTCCTTCCCCCACCTGATACTGCTCCCCCTCATGTCCTTCCCCCACCTGATAATACTCCCCCGCATGTCCTTCCCCCACCTGATACTATTCCCCCTCATGTCCTTCCCCCACCTGATACTATTCCCCCTCATGTCCTTCCCCCACCTGATACTACTCCCCCTCATGTCCTTCCCCCACCTGATACTACTCCCCCTCATGTCCTTCCCCCACCTGATACTACTCCCCCTCATGTCCTTTCCCCACCTGATACTACTCCCCCGCATGCCCTACCCCCACCTGATACTACTCCCCCTTATGTCCTTCCCCCACCTGATACTGCTCCCCCTCATGTCCTTCCCCCACCTGATACTGCTCCCCCTCATGTCCTTCCCCCACCTGATACTACTCCCCCGCATGTCCTTCCCCCACCTGATACTATTCCCCCTTATGTCCTTCCCCCACCTGATACTATTCCCCCTCATGTCCTTCCCCCACCTGATACTACTCCCCCTCATGTCCTTCCCCCACCTGATACTACTCCCCCTCATGTCCTTCCCCCACCTGATACTACTCCCCCTCATGTCCTTTCCCCACCTGATACTACTCCCCCGCATGCCCTACCCCCACCTGATACTACTCCCCCTCATGTCCTTCCCCCACCTGATACTACTCCCCCTCATGTCCTTCCCCCACCTGATACTACTCCCCCTCATGTCCTTCCCCCACCTGATACTACTCCCCCTCATGTCCTTCCCCCACCTGATACTATTCCCCCTCATGTCCTTCCCCCACCTGATACTATTCCCCCTCATGTCCTTCCCCCACCTGATACTACTCCCCCTCATGTCCTTCCCCCACCTGATACTACTCCCCCTCATGTCCTTTCCCCACCTGATACTACTCCCCCGCATGCCCTACCCCCACCTGATACTACTCCCCCTCATGTCCTTCCCCCACCTGATACTACTCCCCCTCATGTCCTTCCCCCACCTGATACTACTCCCCCTCATGTCCTTCCCCCACCTGATACTACTCCCCCTCATGTCCTTCCCCCACCTGATACTATTCCCCCTCATGTCCTTCCCTCACCTGATACTACTCCCCCGCATGCCCTACCCCCACCTGATACTACTCCCCCTCATGTCCTTCCCCAACCTGATACTACTCCCCCGCATGCCCTACCCCCACCTGATACTACTCCCCCGCATGCCCTACCCCCACCTGATACTACTCCCCCTCATGTCCTTCCCCCACCTGATACTACTCCCCCTCATGTCCTTCCCCCACCTGATACTACTCCCCTGCATGCCCTACCCCCACCTGATACTACTTCCCCTCATGTCCTTCCCCCACCTGATACTACTCCCCCTCATGTCCTTCCCCCACCTGATACTACTCCCCCTCATGTCCTTCCCCCACCTGATACTATTCCCCCTCATGTCCTTCCCCCACCTGATACTACTCCCCTGCATGCCCTACCCCCACCTGATACTACTCCCCCTCATGTCCTTCCCCCACCTGATACTACTCCCCCTCATGTCCTTCCCCCACCTGATACTACTCCCCCTCATGTCCTTCCCCCACCTTATACTACTCCCCCTCATGTCCTTCCCCCACCTGATACTTCTCCCCCTCATGTCCTTCCCCCACCTGATACTTCTCCCCCTCATGTCCTTCCCCCACCTGGTACTACTCCCCCTCATGTCCTTCCCCCACCTGATACTGCTCCCCCTCATGTCCTTCCCCCACCTGATACTGCTCCCCCTCATGTCCTTCCCCCACCTGATAATACTCCCCCGCATGTCCTTCCCCCACCTGATACTATTCCCCCTCATGTCCTTCCCCCACCTGATACTATTCCCCCTCATGTCCTTCCCCCACCTGATACTACTCCCCCTCATGTCCTTCCCCCACCTGATACTACTCCCCCTCATGTCCTTCCCCCACCTGATACTACTCCCCCTCATGTCCTTTCCCCACCTGATACTACTCCCCCGCATGCCCTACCCCCACCTGATACTACTCCCCCTTATGTCCTTCCCCCACCTGATACTGCTCCCCCTCATGTCCTTCCCCCACCTGATACTGCTCCCCCTCATGTCCTTCCCCCACCTGATACTACTCCCCCGCATGTCCTTCCCCCACCTGATACTATTCCCCCTTATGTCCTTCCCCCACCTGATACTATTCCCCCTCATGTCCTTCCCCCACCTGATACTACTCCCCCTCATGTCCTTCCCCCACCTGATACTACTCCCCCTCATGTCCTTCCCCCACCTGATACTACTCCCCCTCATGTCCTTTCCCCACCTGATACTACTCCCCCGCATGCCCTACCCCCACCTGATACTACTCCCCCTCATGTCCTTCCCCCACCTGATACTACTCCCCCTCATGTCCTTCCCCCACCTGATACTACTCCCCCTCATGTCCTTCCCCCACCTGATACTACTCCCCCTCATGTCCTTCCCCCACCTGATACTATTCCCCCTCATGTCCTTCCCCCACCTGATACTATTCCCCCTCATGTCCTTCCCCCACCTGATACTACTCCCCCTCATGTCCTTCCCCCACCTGATACTACTCCCCCTCATGTCCTTTCCCCACCTGATACTACTCCCCCGCATGCCCTACCCCCACCTGATACTACTCCCCCTCATGTCCTTCCCCCACCTGATACTACTCCCCCTCATGTCCTTCCCCCACCTGATACTACTCCCCCTCATGTCCTTCCCCCACCTGATACTACTCCCCCTCATGTCCTTCCCCCACCTGATACTATTCCCCCTCATGTCCTTCCCTCACCTGATACTACTCCCCCGCATGCCCTACCCCCACCTGATACTACTCCCCCTCATGTCCTTCCCCAACCTGATACTACTCCCCCGCATGCCCTACCCCCACCTGATACTACTCCCCCGCATGCCCTACCCCCACCTGATACTACTCCCCCTCATGTCCTTCCCCCACCTGATACTACTCCCCCTCATGTCCTTCCCCCACCTGATACTACTCCCCTGCATGCCCTACCCCCACCTGATACTACTTCCCCTCATGTCCTTCCCCCACCTGATACTACTCCCCCTCATGTCCTTCCCCCACCTGATACTACTCCCCCTCATGTCCTTCCCCCACCTTATACTACTCCCCCTCATGTCCTTCCCCCGCCTGATACTTCTCCCCCTCATGTCCTTCCCCCACCTGATACTTCTCCCCCTCATGCCATTCCCTCACCTGGTACTACTCCCCCTCATGTCCTTCCCCCACCTGATACTGCTCCCCCTCATGTCCTTCCCCCACCTGATACTGCTCCCCCTCATGTCCTTCCCCCACCTGATAATACTCCCCCGCATGTCCTTCCCCCACCTGATACTATTCCCCCTCATGTCCTTCCCCCACCTGATACTATTCCCCCTCATGTCCTTCCCCCACCTGATACTACTCCCCCTCATGTCCTTCCCCCACCTGATACTACTCCCCCTCATGTCCTTCCCCCACCTGATACTACTCCCCCTCATGTCCTTTCCCCTCCTGATACTACTCCCCCGCATGCCCTACCCCCACCTGATACTACTCCCCCTCATGTCCTTCCCCCACCTGATACTGCTCCCCCTCATGTCCTTCCCCCACCTGATACTGCTCCCCCTCATGTCCTTCCCCCACCTGATACTACTCCCCCGCATGTCCTTCCCCCACCTGATACTATTCCCCCTCATGTCCTTCCCCCACCTGATACTATTCCCCCTCATGTCCTTCCCCCACCTGATACTACTCCCCCTCATGTCCTTCCCCCACCTGATACTACTCCCCCTCATGTCCTTCCCCCACCTGATACTACTCCCCCTCATGTCCTTTCCCCACCTGATACTACTCCCCCGCATGCCCTACCCCCACCTGATACTACTCCCCCTCATGTCCTTCCCCCACCTGATACTACTCCCCCTCATGTCCTTCCCCCACCTGATACTACTCCCCCTCATGTCCTTCCCCCACCTGATACTACTCCCCCTCATGTCCTTCCCCCACCTGATACTATTCCCCCTCATGTCCTTCCCCCACCTGATACTATTCCCCCTCATGTCCTTCCCCCACCTGATACTATTCCCCCTCATGTCCTTCCCCCACCTGATACTACTCCCCCTCATGTCCTTCCCCCACCTGATACTACTCCCCCTCATGTCCTTTCCCCACCTGATACTACTCCCCCGCATGCCCTACCCCCACCTGATACTACTCCCCCTCATGTCCTTCCCCCACCTGATACTACTCCCCCTCATGTCCTTCCCCCACCTGATACTACTCCCCCTCATGTCCTTCCCCCACCTGATACTACTCCCCCTCATGTCCTTCCCCCACCTGATACTATTCCCCCTCATGTCCTTCCCTCACCTGATACTACTCCCCCGCATGCCCTACCCCCACCTGATACTACTCCCCCTCATGTCCTTCCCCAACCTGATACTACTCCCCCGCATGCCCTACCCCCACCTGATACTACTCCCCCGCATGCCCTACCCCCACCTGATACTACTCCCCCTCATGTCCTTCCCCCACCTGATACTACTCCCCCTCATGTCCTTCCCCCACCTGATACTACTCCCCCGCATGCCCTACCCCCACCTGATACTATTCCCCCTCATGTCCTTCCCCCACCTGATACTACTCCCCGCATGCTCTACCAAAACCTGATACTACTCCCCCGCATGCCCTACCCCCACCTGATACTACTCCCCCTCATGTCCTTCCCCCACCTTATACTACTCCCCCTCATGTCCTTCCCCCACCTTATACTACTCCCCCGCATGCCCTACCCCCACCTGATACTACTCTCCCTCATGTCCTTCCCCCACCTGATACTACTCCCCCTCATGTCCTTCCCCCACCTGATACTACTCCCCCGCATGCCCTACCCCCACCTGATACTACTCCCCCGCATGCCCTACCCCCACCTGATACTACTCCCCCGCATGCCCTACCCCCACCTGATACTACTCCCCCGCATGCCCTACCCCCACCTGATACTACTCCCCTGCATGCCCTACCCCCACCTGATACTACTCCCCTGCATTGCATGTCCTACCCCCACCTTATACTATTCCCCCTCATGTCCTTCCCCCACCTGATGCTGCTCTACCAAAACCTGATACTACTCCCCCGCATGCCCTACCCCCACCTGATACTACTCCCCTGCATGCCCTACCCCCACCTGATACTACTCCCCCACATTGCATGCCCTACCCCCACCTGATACTACTTCCCCGCATTGCATGCCCTACCCCCACCTGATGCTACTCCCCCGCATTGCATGCCCTACCCCCACCTGATACTACTCCCCCTCATGTCCTTCCCCCACCTGATACTATTCCCCCTCATGTCCTTCCCCCACCTGATACTATTCCCCCTCATGTCCTTCCCCCACCTGATACTATTCCCCCTCATGTACTTCCCCCACCTGATACTACTCCCCCTCATGTCCTTCCCCCACCTGATACTACTCCCCCTCATGTCCTTTCCCCACCTGATACTACTCCCCCGCATGCCCTACCCCCACCTGATACTACTCCCCCTCATGTCCTTCCCCCACCTGATACTACTCCCCCTCATGTCCTTCCCCCACCTGATACTACTCCCCCTCATGTCCTTCCCCCACCTGATACTACTCCCCCTCATGTCCTTCCCCCACCTGATACTATTCCCCCTCATGTCCTTCCCTCACCTGATACTACTCCCCCGCATGCCCTACCCCCACCTGATACTACTCCCCCTCATGTCCTTCCCCAACCTGATACTACTCCCCCGCATGCCCTACCCCCACCTGATACTACTCCCCCGCATGCCCTACCCCCACCTGATACTACTCCCCCTCATGTCCTTCCCCCACCTGATACTACTCCCCCTCATGTCCTTCCCCCACCTGATACTACTCCCCCGCATGCCCTACCCCCACCTGATACTATTCCCCCTCATGTCCTTCCCCCACCTGATACTACTCCCCGCATGCTCTACCAAAACCTGATACTACTCCCCCGCATGCCCTACCCCCACCTGATACTACTCCCCCTCATGTCCTTCCCCCACCTTATACTACTCCCCCTCATGTCCTTCCCCCACCTTATACTACTCCCCCGCATGCCCTACCCCCACCTGATACTACTCTCCCTCATGTCCTTCCCCCACCTGATACTACTCCCCCTCATGTCCTTCCCCCACCTGATACTACTCCCCCGCATGCCCTACCCCCACCTGATACTACTCCCCCGCATGCCCTACCCCCACCTGATACTACTCCCCCGCATGCCCTACCCCCACCTGATACTACTCCCCCGCATGCCCTACCCCCACCTGATACTACTCCCCTGCATGCCCTACCCCCACCTGATACTACTCCCCTGCATTGCATGTCCTACCCCCACCTTATACTATTCCCCCTCATGTCCTTCCCCCACCTGATGCTGCTCTACCAAAACCTGATACTACTCCCCCGCATGCCCTACCCCCACCTGATACTACTCCCCTGCATGCCCTACCCCCACCTGATACTACTCCCCCACATTGCATGCCCTACCCCCACCTGATACTACTTCCCCGCATTGCATGCCCTACCCCCACCTGATGCTACTCCCCCGCATTGCATGCCCTACCCCCACCTGATACTACTCCCCCGCATGCCCTACCCCCTCCTGATACTACTAACCCAGTGTAACTGAAGGTGCTTAGGCACGTGAGGGGGAGATGGGGCGGCCAGGTGTTTCGGTTGAGACTTACCCGCCTCTCTGCACAGAGGGGCACCTCGAGGGGGTGGGGTGGCGCACAGCTTGAGGTGTTGGGCGGACGTGCTAGGTGCACCAGAGCGAAGCCAAAGCGTGATGTAACGCAGCGCCTGGCGTATTTCCCCCACCGCTGCTGGTGATTAGGTGTGGATATATAGGAATGTATATATAGAGCGTCATTTGTCAGTGGATGCTGTGCACTGTGAATACAGAGACATAAGAATGTTATCTGTGAGTAATAGCTGTAATTACTGCCTCGTGGTTTATTGGGAAGTCCAGTGCATCGATTTAATATCACATTACATACGTCCCCTGGGCGGCAGAACAGGACAGCGATACAGTGTGTCAGTGTAACTATCTCTGATCATGTCAGTGACCTAGCAATGCCATCACTCCGCTCCATAGGCTGGCCTGAACCAAAGACCTACATCTCCCATCATGCCTTTCACTGCTCATCCCGGGGGAGACGTGTCAAAACATGGAGAGCTAAAGTACCAACCAATCAGCTCCTAGCTGTCATGTTACAGGCTGTGCTTGAAAAACGACAGGAGCGGATTAGTTGGAACTTTATCTCTCCACATTATCTCTCCATCTGTATATGTTTCCGCTGCACACATAATGCTGGGGGCTATTTATCATGGCACTCATGCCAGGGACAGCTCCTCTGATATCTTAAAACCTTTGCTTTTGTCGCTAATGGTGGGGGCGAAACTATACACTGCTGGGTTCTGTCCTTAGGCCTAGCGGGCGCGCTGCTAGAGGCGGTTGGATCTACATGACGTCCTCTTCACACTCCAGGAAAGTCTTTCAATCTGAAATCTTGATAAATAGCCCTTTTGCCACAATGGCGTTGTGTTCTGTGATCCTGACCAGGGTCGTGTTATCCAGAAGGCTGACAAGGCTGAAGCCTAGGGGCCTGCAGAGAACAGGGGCTTATAATATCTCCTGCATTTGAAGCATGAGTCCATTAATCAGTATCTTCGCCCGCACCGATACACCTGTAAACCATCAATGTGACGTTAATGCTGCATTTACCATGACTGATTCCTTGGAATTATTTTTCCTGCGCAGACGTCATCCCTCCGCTACTTTCTGTGGGAATCTTATTGAACCACTATGGAGGCATTTCCATCATATAGAGATCATCACGGTTATGGGTGACTTGTTTTTAATGTAAGACTCTGTATGAGTCAGATTTCATTAGATTATGTCGCGGACACATTTAATGCTTCACAATACGACAGAATGATGTAGATGTTTTCGGTGCTGTAACCGGAGAGCGGAGGTGACAGCGTTTGATGTGTGATAAATGGGCCCCTGGTTCCTCTGCAGAAAGTCTACATGTGTCGTCTCTGTCTTTGCTGCAGGATAACCTGAACCTGCTTCTGACGGAGGAAGAGACGTACAGCCTTATGGAGACGTTCAGCCAGTGCAAAGTCATCCCAGGTGAGGTTATATCTGATCGCAGGTAACTGGATTATAGGGTCTTCTATATACGGCTGCAGAGCTCTAAACCTAACCCTCCCTCCTCGCTACCTAACCCTAACCTTCCCATCCCTACACCCTAACCCCCCTTCTCCCACTTATAGGCAATCTGGATTCCCGGCGTCTATGTTTTGATGACGGGATTCCCCCCCTCATCGGCATTCTGACATCGGGATTGTGGCCGCAAGTCAGGTTTCTGGCGTTGGTATTTTGACTGCTTCCCAACACAGATACAGACCCACTCGCACATGAAGCATATCGCACACAGATACAGATTCAGTCGCACACCGATGCACATCGCACACAGAGACAGACTCAGTCGCACACCAATGCACATCGCACACAGATACAGACTCAGTCTCACACTGAAGCACATCGCACACAGATACGGACTCAGTCGCACATCGCACACAGATACGGACTCATTTGCACATGAAGCACATCGCACACAGATACGGACTCATTAGCACACCGATGCACATCGCACACAGATACAGATTCAGTCGCACACCGATGCACATTGCACACAGAGACAGACTCAGTCGCACACCGATGCACATTGCACACAGAGACAGACTCAGTCGCACATCAATGCACATCGCACACAGATACATACTCAGTCACACACCGATGCACATCGCACACAGATACAGACTCAGTCGCACACTGATGCACATCGCACAGATACAGACTCAGTTGCACACAGATGAATAACACCCCTTTCAGACATAGTGACCTGGGAATTTGCCAGGTCTAGCAGCCAGCAGATTTCCGAGTCTCAGCTCCGTGACCTTTGTCGGGAGCAGGGCTGGGGACCCGGGACTTACTCCCAGGTTGTGTCCTTTCACACATGCAGTAATAACACGCATCAACCCGGAATTTAGCTGCATGTCTGTAAGGGATAAAAGATGCACATTTTGAGCAAATTAGTATATGCTCGGTGCAACCAAGTCGTGCAGGGACTAGCGCACCAAAAGGGGCTGTTTTGCACAGCTTCGGCCACGGTGTACGAGGACACATCTGTAGGGTAGATCCTTTATGCTCGGCCCTTGTCCCACCCTTCTACATGCCCTAGTTCTCAGGGACACTCCAAAGTTTTAAATTTTTGCCCCTTGAAATTTAAATGACAAGAAAGTACATAACTTTGACACAATGATGATGTGGTGGAGATTGCAGCGCTCAGCACGCCCCGAGTTACGGAATCTCTGTACCGTACATGACCCGGTTTCCATGGAATGTATTGTCAGTTATTAGTAACTATTGCAAGGCATCTGACAAGCCTTTCCTCCCTTGTGCGCTTACCCACTGTTCTCCCGTGTGCGCTTACCCACTGCACCATGTCACAAGTGCTCTCAGCAATAATCATGTTTCCTGCTTTGTTTATTGCTACACATATAATTTTTCAGTTTGTAATTGCCTAATTAGTGCTGGTGCTGCATGTTTTATCCCAGCTCGCTGCAAGGAGCAATCATTTCATTAGCAATCAATAGTATGGAACATCTGCTGCTCCGCGCACACAGATAGATAGAGAACACAGAACAGCAGGGGTATGCGTGCTGCAGAGGAGGCGCTGGCCGCCAGCACAGAGATCACAGGACAGCAGGGGTATGCGTGCTGCAGAGGAGGCACTGGCCGCCAGCACAGAGATCACAGAACAGCAGCCACAGGCATCAGATAGGTATAGGTGGTCCCATCACCTGCGGCCCAGCTCCTTCCTGTCTCACTGGCAGCTATCGCCGGAACACTTACCTGCCGGATGATCTAGTATTACAGATAGGTAACACTTACCTGCCGGATGATATAGTATTACAGATAGGTAACACTTACCTGCCGGATGATATAGAATTACAGATAGGTAACACTTACCTGCCGGATGATATAGTATTACAGATAGGTAACACTTACCTGCCGGATGATATAGTATTACAGATAGGTAACACTTACCTGCCGGATGATATAGAATTACAGATAGGTAACACTTACCTGCCGGATGATATACAATTACAGATAGGTAACACTTACCTGCCGGATGACATAGTATTACAGATAGGTAACACTTACCTGCCGGATGATATACAATTACAGATAGGTAACACTTACCTGCCGGATGACATAGTATTACAGATAGGTAACACTTACCTGCCGGATGATATACAATTACAGATAGGTAACACTTACCTGCCGGATGATATAGTATTACAGATAGGTAACACTTACCTGCCGGATGATATAGTATTACAGATAGGTAACACTTACCTGCCAGATGATATAGAATTACAGATAGGTAACACTTACCTGCCGGATGATATAGAATTACAGATAGGTAACACTTACCTGCCGGATGATATAGAATTACAGATAGGTAACACTTACCTGCCGGATGATATAGTATTACAGATAGGTAACACTTACCTGCCGGATGATATAGAATTACAGATAGGTAACACTTACCTGCCGGATGATATAGAATTACAGATAGGTAACACTTACCTGCCGGATGATATAGTATTACAGATAGGTAACACTTACCTGCCGGATGATATAGTATTACAGATAGGTAACACTTACCTGCCGGATGATATAGTATTACAGATAGGTAACACTTACCTGCCGGATGATATAGTATTACAGATAGGTAACACTTACCTGCCGGATGATATAGTATTACAGATAGGTAACACTTACCTGCCGGATGACATAGTATTACAGATAGGTAAC
The DNA here is from genome assembly GCF_028390025.1 of Pseudophryne corroboree. Classification (NCBI taxonomy): domain Eukaryota; kingdom Metazoa; phylum Chordata; class Amphibia; order Anura; family Myobatrachidae; genus Pseudophryne; species Pseudophryne corroboree. The sequence continues at coordinate 14,914 of NW_026968698.1, forward strand.
ACTTACCTGCCGGATGATATAGTATTACAGATAGGTAACACTTACCTGCCGGATGATATAGTATTACAGATAGGTAACACTTACCTGCCGGATGATATAGTATTACAGATAGGTAACACTTACCTGCCGGATGATATAGAATTACAGATAGGTAACACTTACCTGCCGGATGATATAGAATTACAGATAGGTAACACTTACCTGCCGGATGATATAGTATTACAGATAGGTAACACTTACCTGCCGGATGATATAGTATTACAGATAGGTAACACTTACCTGCCGGATGATATAGTATTACAGATAGGTAACACTTACCTGCCGGATGACATAGTATTACAGATAGGTAACACTTACCTGACGGATGATATAGAATTACAGATAGGTAACACTTACCTGCCGGATGATATAGTATTACAGATAGGTAACACTTACCTGCCGGATGATATAGTATTACAGATAGGTAACACTTACCTTCCGGATTATATAGTATTACAGAAACAGTAGGTAACACTTACCTGCCGGATGATATAGTATTACAGATAGGTAACACTTACCTGCCGGATGATATAGAATTACAGATAGGTAACACTTACCTGCCGGATGATATAGTATTACAGATAGGTAACACTTACCTGCCGGATGATATAGTATTACAGATAGGTAACACTTACCTGCCGGATGATATTGTATTACAGATAGGTAACACTTACCTGCCGGATGATATAGTATTACAGATAGGTAACACTTACCTGCCGGATGATATAGTATTACAGATAGGTAACACTTACCTGCCGGATGATATAGTATTACAGATAGGTAACACTTACCTGCCGGATGATATAGTATTACAGATAGGTAACACTTACCTGCCGGATGATATAGAATTACAGATAAGTAACACTTACCTGCCGGATGACATAGTATTACAGATAGGTAACACTTACCTGCCGGATTATATAGTATTACAGATACAGTAGGTAACACTTACCTGCCGGGAAGATATAGTTTTACAGATAGGTAACACTTACCTGCCGGATGATATAGTATTACAGATAGGTAACACTTACCTGCCGGATGATATAGTATTACAGATAGGTAACACTTACCTGCCGGGTGATATAGTATTACAGATAGGTAACACTTACCTGCCGGATGATATAGAATTACAGATAGGTAACACTTACCTGCCGGATGATATAGAATTACAGATAGGTAACACTTACCTGCCGGATGATATAGTATTACAGATAGGTAACACTTACCTGCCGGATGATATAGTATTACAGATAGGTAACACTTACCTGCCGAATGATATAGTATTACAGATAGGTAACACTTACCTGCCGGATGACATAGTATTACAGATAGGTAACACTTACCTGACGGATGATATAGAATTACAGATAGGTAACACTTACCTGCCGGATGATATAGTATTACAGATAGGTAACACTTACCTGCCGGATGATATAGTATTACAGATAGGTAACACTTACCTTCCGGATTATATAGTATTACAGAAACAGTAGGTAACACTTACCTGCCGGATGATATAGTATTACAGATAGGTAACACTTACCTGCCGGATGATATAGAATTACAGATAGGTAACACTTACCTGCCGGATGATATAGTATTACAGATAGGTAACACTTACCTGCCGGATGATATAGTATTACAGATAGGTAACACTTACCTGCCGGATGATATAGTATTACAGATAGCTAACACTTACCTGCCGGATGATATAGTATTACAGATAGGTAACACTTACCTGCCGGATGATATAGTATTACAGATAGGTAACACTTACCTGCCGGATGATATAGTATTACAGATAGGTAACACTTACCTGCCGGATGATATAGAATTACAGATAAGTAACACTTACCTGCCGGATGACATAGTATTACAGATAGGTAACACTTACCTGCCGGATTATATAGTATTACAGATACAGTAGGTAACACTTACCTTCCGGGAAGATATAGTTTTACAGATAGGTAACACTTACCTGCCGGATGATATAGTATTACAGATAGGTAACACTTACCTGCCGGATGATATAGTATTACAGATAGGTAACACTTACCTTCCGGATTATATAGTATTACAGAAACAGTAGGTAACACTTACCTGCCGGATGATATAGTATTACAGATCACTGTTATAATGAATGTACACTCAGTGTAGGGATCACTGTTATAATGAATGTACACTCAGTGTAGGGATCACTGTTATAATGAATGTACACTCAGTGTAGGGATCACTGTTATAATGAATGTACACTCAGTGTAGGGATCACTGTTATAATGAATGTACACGCAGTGTAGGGATCACTGTTATAATGAATGTACACTCAGTGTAGGGATCACTGTTATAATGAATGTACACTCAATGTAGGGATCACTGTTATAATGAATGTACACTCAGTGTAGGGATCACTGTTATAATGAATGTACACTCAGTGTAGGGATCACTGTTATAATGAATGTACACAGTGTAGGGATCACTGTTATAATGAATGTACACTCAGTTTAGGGATCACTGAATATTATGACACCTGTGCCCACAGTACACACACTGGGGTATATTTACTAAGCTCCCGATTTTGACCGAGATGCCGTTTTTTCTTCAAAGTGTCATCTCGGTAATTTACTAAGCAAAAATCACGGCAGTGATGAGGGCATTCGTAATATTTTGGAAGTCCTAGGAAAAAATCACGAATCAATACACCATCGGTCAAATACGCCTGCAATTTGGTAGAAATCGGGAATTTACTAAAAAGTGCAAATCTCAAACACTGCCGACAATAGCCAAACACTTCCGTGCTGAAATACAATTCGTGAAAAAGTGCTAAAAAAACCCAGACCTGCTTTTTTTTTACCGTGATTGGATAGGCATGCACGGATCCATGAGATCCGTGCATGTTTTTCAGTGGGAAGGGGTGGGAAATGTTTGAATTTGTTAAAAAAAAATGCGTGGGGTTTCCCCTCCTAAGTCAAACCAGCCTCGGGCTCTTTGAGCCGGTCCTGGTTGCAAAAATATGGGAAAAAAATTGACAGGGGTTCCCCCATATTTAAGCAACCAGCACCGGGCTCTGCGCCTGGTCCTGGTTCCAAAAATACGGGGTACAAAAAGCGTAGGGGTCCCCCGTATTTTTGAAACCAGCACCGGGCTCCACTAGCTGGACAGATAATGCCACAGCCGGGGGTCACTTTTATACAGCGCCCTGCGGCCGTGACATTAAATACCCAACTAGTCACCCCTGGCCGGGGTACCCTGGAGGAGTGGGAACCCCTTAAATCAAGGGGTCCCCCCCCTCCAGCCACCCAAGGGCCAGGGGTGAAGCCAGAGGCTGTCCCCCCCATCCAAGGGCTGCGGATGGGGGGCTGATAGCCTTTGTTGAAAGTGTTGAATATTGTTTTTAGTAGCAGTACTACAAGTCCCAGCAAGCCTCCCCCGCAAGCTGGTACTTGGAGAACCACAAGTACCAGCATGTGGCGGAAAACCGGGCCCGCTGGTACCTGTAGTACTACTACTAAAAAAATACCCCAATAAAGACATAAGACACACACCTTGAAAGTATAACTTTAATACATACATCCACACCACCATATACACATACTTACCTTATGTTCACACGAGGGTCGGTCCTCTTCTCCATGTAGAATCCATGGTGTACCTGTTGGAAAAATTATACTCACAAAATCCAGGGTAGAAGGCTCTTCTGCTTGTAATCCATTTGTAATCCACGTACTTGTCAAAATAAAAAAACGGACACCCGACCTCGAACTGAAAGGGGCCCCATGTTTTCACATGGGACCCCTTTCCCCGAATGCCAGAAACCCCCTCTGACTTATGTCTAAGAGGGTTTCTTCAGCCAATCAGGGAGCGCCACGTTGTGGCACCCTCCTGATCGGCTGTGTGCTCCTGTACTGTCTGACAGGCGGCACATGGCAGTGTTACAATGTAGCGCCTATGCGCTCCATTGTAACCAATGGTGGGAACTTTGTGGTCAGCGGTTGACCGAAAGTAACCTCACCGCTGACCACAAAGTTCCCACCATTGGTTACAATGGAGCGCATTGGCGCTACATTGTAACACTGCCGTGTGCTGCCTGTCATACAGTACAGGAGCACACAGCCGATCAGGAGGGTGCCACAACGTGGCGCTCCCTGATTGGCTGAAGAAACCCTCTTAGACATAAGTTAGAGGGGGTTTCTGGCATTCGGGGAAAGGGGTCCCATGTGAAAACATGGGGCCCCTTTCAGTTCGAGGTCGGGACTCCGTTTTTTTATTTTGACAAGTACGTGGATTACAAATGGATTACAAGCAGAAGAGCCTTCTACCCTGGATTTTGTGAGTATAATTTTTCCAACAGGTACACCATGGATTCTACATGGAGAAGAGGACCGACCCTCGTGTGAACATAAGGTAAGTATGTGTATATGGTGGTGTGGATGTATGTATTAAAGTTATACTTTCAAGGTGTGTGTCTTATGTCTTTATTGGGGTATTTTTTTAGTAGTAGTACTACAGGTACCAGCGGGCCCGGTTTTCCGCCGCATGCTGGTACTTGTGGTTCTCCAAGTACCAGCTTGCGGGGGAGGCTTGCTGGGACTTGTAGTACTGCTACTAAAAACAATATTCAACACTTTCAACAAAGGCTATCAGCCCCCCATCCGCAGCCCTTGGATGGGGGGGACAGCCTCGGGCTTCACCCCTGGCCCTTGGGTGGCTGGAGGGGGGGGACCCCTTGATTTAAGGGGTTCCCACTCCTCCAGGGTACCCCGGCCAGGGGTGACTAGTTGGGTATTTAATGCCACGGCCGCAGGGCGCTGTATAAAAGTGACCCCCGGCTGTGGCATTATCTGTCCAGCTAGTGGAGCCCGGTGCTGGTTTCAAAAATACGGGGGACCCCTACGCTTTTTGTACCCCATATTTTTGGAACCAGGACCAGGCGCAGAGCCCGGTGCTGGTTGCTTAAATATGGGGGAACCCCTGTCAATTTTTTTCCCATATTTTTGCAACCAGGACCGGCTCAAAGAGCCCGAGGCTGGTTTGGCTTAGGAGGGGGGACCCCACGCAATTTTTTTTTTAAGTTTAAACATTTTTTTTTTTTTTTTTTTACAAGGTGCACAATGAAGCCCAGCACGGATCTCTCAGATCCGGCCGAGATTCATTGTATTAAAGTCGGCAGTGTTTTACAAGTCACTCACGTAAAACACTGCCAAAAAAAACGAATGACATCGACATCGGTAAAATGGAAAATGCAGAATACGACAGCTTAGTAAATTAGTCGTAATAAATTCAAAAAGTTGCAAATTTACACTTGCGATGTCATTCGTGATTGAACTTTGACCTCAAACGGGAAAATACGAATCTTAGTAAATTTACCCCACTGTTCATAGCTGGATGCACCATTATATGGATATATTACTTACCTGCAGTATACTCACTGCTGCCCCCTGCTGTCCTGTTTCTGTCACTACACAGAGTGCCCCCTCACACTGGATGACTTCCTCCATTACAAGCACCTGGTGAATCGCAGAATGCAGGAGAAGCAGCTGAGCGACGAGCTGGAGGAACAGGCCACCCTACAGTTCTCCTCCATGGACCCCGAGAAGAAGGGACAGGTGGAATGGGCGGACTTCCTCTCCCATGAGTCCATCTGCCTGCTGCAAAAGCTGCGTTCACCGGTGAGTGCTCCAAGCTCAGTACAGATGTGTCCCCATCACCTGACCTGACCTGGCGTGGCGTGGCGTGGGTGAGCTGGCAACTTGCTGCATCAGTCACACACAGATACACAAGTGTCGTATATCAGATCACTCAGCACAGTCTCATTGTGGTGCGTCTAAGATGCATTTTTGCCAAATAGACGTAAAAAGACGCCTGACGCTAGCGGGATCTGACGCGGCGAGAATGCAGTAATGATGAATAGCCCCGTATACCACGCCACAGACTGTGTGACCCAACATCAGCTTGTTACATAGAATATAGGTGTCTGCCCTGTGCGGCTGGCGGGTAACACTGGCAGTATGGTCAGAGCCAAGCTGTTCCCATACTATATATTATATACTGGTTTATGAGTGACTTCCATATACTGTGCGAGCACCCAGGACAGGTATATAGATGTATTCCTGATATACTGATCTCCTGCGGGGACAGCAGCTGCCCAGCCAATCATCACTCAGCACCCAGCCTGGCAGAGGAGGGATGGACATTGCCCGCTATTACAGCCCAAACAGTGACAGGACACACAGCCCTGACACACTCACAGTACACACTGCCCTGGCATACACACAGTACACACAGCCCTGACATACACACAGTACACACAGCCCTGACACACACAGAACACACAGCCCTGACACACACAGTACACACAGCCCTGTCACACACACAGAACACACAGCCCTGACACACACAGTACACACAGCCCTGACATACACACAGTACACACAGCCCTGACACACACACAGTACACACAGCCCTGACATACACACAGTACACACAGCCCTGTCACACACACAGAACACACAGCCCTGACATACACACAGTACACACAGCCCTGACACACACACAGTACACACAGCCCTGACATACACACAGTACACACAGCCCTGACACACACAGTACACACAGCCCTGACACACACAGAACACACAGCCCTGACACACACACAGAACACACAGCCCTGACACACACACAGTACACACTGCCCTGGCATACACACAGTACACACAGCCCTGAGACACACACACACAGTACACACAGCCCTGACACACACAGTACACACAGCCCTGACACACACACACACACAGTACACACAGCCCTGACACACACACAGACCACACAGCCCTGACATACACACAGAACACACAGCCCTGACATACACACAGAACACACAGCCCTGACATACACACAGAACACACAGCCCTGACACACACACACAGAACACACAGCCCTGACATACACACAGAACACATAGCCCTGACACACACACAGAACACACAACCCTGACACACACACAGAACACACAGCCCTGACACACACAGAACACACAGCCCTGGCACACACATAGTACACACAGCCCTGACACACACACACACAATACACACAGCCCTGACACACACAGAACACACAGCCCTGACACACACACAGAACACACAGCCCTAACACACACACAGAACACACAGCCCTGACACACACAGATCACACAGCCCTGACACACACACAGAACACACAGCCCTGACACACACAGTACACACAGCCCTGACACACACACAGAACACACAGCCCTAACACACACACAGAACACACAGCCCTGACACACACACAGAACACACAGCCCTAACACACACACAGAACACACAGCCCTGACACACACAGTACACACAGCCCTGGCACACACACAGTACACACAGCCCTGGCACACACACAGTACACACAGCCCTGACACACACACAGTACACACATCCCTGACACACACAGTACACACAGCCCTGGCACACACATAGTACACACAGCCCTGACACACACAGAACGCACAGCCCTGACACACACACAGAACACACAGCCCTGACACACACACAGAACACACAGCCCTGACACACACACAGAACACACAGCCCTGACACACACAGTACACACAGCCCTGGCACACACACAGTACACACAGCCCTGACACACACACAGAACACACAGCCCTGACACACACAGTACACACAGCCCTGGCACACACACAGAACACACAGCCCTGTCACACACACATAACACACAGCCCTGACACACACAGTACACACAGCCCTGGCACACACACAGTACACACAGCCCTGACACACACAGTACACACAGCCCTGACACACACACAGTACACACAGCCCTGACACACACACAGTACACACAGCCCTGACACACACACAGTACACACAGCCCTGGCACACACACAGCACACACACACACACACACACACACACACACACACACACACAGCCCTGGCACACACATAGTACACACAGCCCTGGCACACACAGAACACACAGCCCTGTCACACACAGAACGCACAGCCCTGACACACACATAGTACACACAACCCTTGCACACACAGAACACACAGCCCTGACACACACAGAACGCACAGCCCTGACACACACACAGAACACACAGCCCTGGCACACACAGAACACACAGCCCTGACACACACAGAACGCACAGCCCTGACACACACACAGAACGCACAGCCCTGACACACACAGAACGCACAGCCCTGACACACACAGTACACACAGCCCTGACACACACAGTACACACAGCCCTGACACACACAGAACACACAGCCCTGGCACACACAGTACACACAGCCCTGACACACACACAGAACACACAGCCCTGACACACACAGTACACACAGCCCTGGCACACACACAGTACACACAGCCCTGACACACACAGTACACACAGCCCTGGCACACACACAGTACACACAGCCCTGGCACACACACAGTACACACATCCCTGACACACACAGTACACACAGCCCTGGCACACACATAGTACACACAGCCCTGACACACACAGAACGCACAGCCCTGACACACACACAGAACACACAGCCCTGACACACACACAGAACACACAGCCCTGACACACACACAGAACACACAGCCCTGACACACACAGTACACACAGCCCTGGCACACACACAGTACACACAGCCCTGACACACACACAGAACACACAGCCCTGACACACACAGTACACACAGCCCTGGCACACACACAGAACACACAGCCCTGTCACACACACATAACACACAGCCCTGACACACACAGTACACACAGCCCTGGCACACACACAGTACACACAGCCCTGACACACACAGTACACACAGCCCTGACACACACACAGTACACACAGCCCTGACACACACACAGTACACACAGCCCTGACACACACACAGTACACACAGCCCTGGCACACACACAGCACACACACACACACACACACACACACACACACACACACACACACACACACACACAGCCCTGGCACACACATAGTACACACAGCCCTGGCACACACAGAACACACAGCCCTGTCACACACAGAACGCACAGCCCTGACACACACATAGTACACACAACCCTTGCACACACAGAACACACAGCCCTGACACACACAGAACGCACAGCCCTGACACACACACAGAACACACAGCCCTGGCACACACAGAACACACAGCCCTGACACACACAGAACGCACAGCCCTGACACACACACAGAACGCACAGCCCTGACACACACAGAACGCACAGCCCTGACACACACAGTACACACAGCCCTGACACACACAGTACACACAGCCCTGACACACACAGAACACACAGCCCTGGCACACACAGTACACACAGCCCTGACACACACACAGAACACACAGCCCTGACACACACACAGAACACACAGCCCTGACACACACAGTACACACAGCCCTGGCACACACACAGTACACACAGCCCTGACACACACAGTACACACAGCCCTGGCACACACACAGTACACACAGCCCTGGCACACACACAGTACACACAGCCCTGACACACACACAGTACACACTGCCCTGACACACACACAGTACACACAGCCCTGACACACACACAGATCACACAGCCCTGACACACACAGAAAACACAGCCCTGTCACACACGCAGAACACACAGCCCTGGCACACACACAGAACACACAGCCCTGGCACACACACAGAACACACAGCCCTGGCACACACACAGAACACACAGCCCTGGCACACACACAGAACACACAGCCCTGACACACACACACACACACAGACCACACAGCCCTGTCACACACACAGAACACACAGCCCTGGCACACACACAGAACACACAGCCCTGACACACACACACACACACACACACACAGAACACACAGCCCTGGCAAACACACAGAACACACAGCCCTGTCACACACACAGTACACACTGCCCTGACACACACAGAACACACAGCCCTGGCACACACACAGAACACACAGCCCTGTCACACACACAGAACACACAGCCCTGGCAAACACACAGAACACACATCCCTGTCACACACACAGAACACACAGCCCTGACACACACAGAACACACAGCCCTGTCACACACACAGAACACACAGCCCTGGCACACACACAGAACACACAGCCCTGGCACACACACAGCCCTGTCACACACACAGAACACACAGCCCTGGCACACACACAGAACACACAGCCCTGTCACACACACAGAACACACAGCCCTGACACACACAGAACACACAGCCCTGGCACACACACAGAACACACAGCCCTGGCACACACACAGAACACACAGCCCTGACACACACAGAACACACAGCCCTGTCACACACACAGAACACACAGCCCTGGCACACACACAGAACACACAGCCCTGGCACACACACAGAACACACAGCCCTGGCACACACACAGAACACACAGCCCTGTCACACACACAGAACACACAGCCCTGTCACACACACAGAACACACAGCCCTGGCACACACACAGAACACACAGCCCTGTCACACACACAGAACACACAGCCCTGACACACACAGAACACACAGCCCTGGCACACACACAGTACACACAGCCCTGACACACACACAGAACACACAGCCCTGGCAAACACACAGAACACACAGCCCTGTCACACACACAGAACACACACCCCTGACACACACAGAACACACAGCCCTGGCAAACACACAGAACACACAGCCCTGGCAAACACACAGAACACACAGCCCTGTCACACACACAGAACACACAGCCCTGACATACACACAGAACACACAGCCCTGACACACACACAGAACACACAGCCCTGACATACACACAGAACACACAGCCCTGACACACACACAGAACACACAACCCTGACACACACACAGAACACACAGCCCTGACACACACAGAACACACAGCCCTGGCACACACATAGTACACACAGCCCTGACACACACACACAATACACACAGCCCTGACACACACAGAACACACAGCCCTGACACACACACAGAACACACAGCCCTAACACACACACAGAACACACAGCCCTGACACACACACAGATCACACAGCCCTGACACACACACAGAACACACAGCCCTGACACACACAGTACACACAGCCCTGACACACACACAGAACACACAGCCCTAACACACACACAGAACACACAGCCCTGACACACACACAGAACACACAGCCCTAACACACACACACAGAACACACAGCCCTGACACACACAGTACACACAGCTCTGGCACACACACAGTACACACAGCCCTGACACACACACAGTACACACATCCCTGACACACACAGTACACACAGCCCTGGCACACACATAGTACACACAGCCCTGACACACACACAGTACACACAGCCCTGTCACACACACAGAACACACAGCCCTGACACACACACAGAACACACAGCCCTGTCACACACAGAACACACAGCCCTGTCTCACACACAGAACACACAGCCCTGGCACACACACAGTACACACAGCCCTGTCACACACACAGAACACACAGCCCTGGCACACACACAGTACACACAGCCCTGTCACACACACAGAACACACAGCCCTGACACACATACAGAACACACAGCCCTGACACACACACAGAACACACAGCCCTGTCACACACACAGAACACACAGCCCTGTCACACACACAGAACACACAGCCCTGACACACACACACAGAACACACAGCCCTGGCACACACACAGTACACACAGCCCTGACACACACACAGTACACACAGCCCTGTCACACACACAGAACACACAGCCCTGACACACACACAGTACACACAGCCCTGGCACACACACAGAACACACAGCCCTGTCACACACACAGAACACACAGCCCTGACACACACACAGAACACACAGCCCTGGCACACACACAGTACACACAGCCCTGTCACACACACAGAACACACAGCCCTGACACACACACAGAACACACAGCCCTGTCACACACAGAACACACAGCCCTGTCACACACACAGAACACACAGCCCTGGCACACACACAGTACACACAGCCCTGTCACACACACAGAACACACAGCCCTGGCACACACACAGTACACACAGCCCTGTCACACACACAGAACACACAGCCCTGACACACACACAGAACACACAGCCCTGTCACACACACAGAACACACAGCCCTGTCACACACACAGAACACACAGCCCTGTCACACACACAGAACACACAGCCCTGACACACACACAGAACACACAGCCCTGTCACACACAGAGAACACACAGCCCTGGCCCTGGCACACACACAGTACACACAGCCCTGTCACACACACAGAACACACAGCCCTGACACACACACAGAACACACAGCCCCGTCACACACACAGAACACACAGCCCTGTCACACACACAGAACACACAGCCCTGACACACACACAGAACACACAGCCCTGTCACACACACAGAACACACAGCCCTGGCCCTGGCACACACACAGTACACACAGCCCTGTCACACACACAGAACACACAGCCCTGACACACACACACACACAGAACACACAGCCCTGTCACACACACAGAACACACAGCCCTGGCACACACACAGTACACACAGCCCTGACACACACACAGAACACACAGCCCTGACACACACACAGAACACACAGCCCTGACACACACACAGAACACACAGCCCTGGCACACACAGAACACACAGCCCTGGCACACACACAGAACACACAGCCCTGGCACACACAGAACACACAGCCCTGGCACACACACAGAACACACAGCCCTGGCACACACACAGAACACACAGCCCTGGCACACACACAGAACACACAGCCCTGGCACACACACAGAACACACAGCCCTGTCACACACAGAGAACACACAGCCCTGTCACACACACAGAACACACAGCCCTGGCACACACACAGTACACACAGCCCTGGCACACACACACAGAACACACAGCCCTGACACACACAGTACACACAGCCCTGGCACACACACAGAACGCACAGCCCTGGCACACACACAGTACACACAGCCCTGACACACACACAATACACACACAGCCCTGGCACACACACAGAACACACAGCCCTGACACACACACACACACACACACAGTACACACAGCCCTGTCACACACACAGAACACACAGCCCTGGCACACACACAGTACACACAGCCCTGACACACACACAGAACACACAGCCCTGGCACACACACAGTACACACAACCCTGGCACACACACAGTACACACAGCCCTGTCACACACACAGAACACACAGCCCTGACACACACACAGAACACACAGCCCTGTCACACACACAGAACACACAGCCCTGGCACACACACAGTACACACAGCCCTGGCACACACACAGTACACACAGCCCTGTCACACACACAGAACACACAGCCCTGACACACACACAGTACACACAGCCCTGACACACACACAGAACACACAGCCCTGGCACACACACAGAACACACAGCCCTGGCACACACACAGAACACACAGCCCTGTCACACACACAGAACACACAGCCCTGGCAAACACACAGAACACACAGCCCTGGCGCACACACAGTACACACAGCCCTGGCACACACACAGTACACACAGCCCTGGCACACACAGAACACACAGCCCTGACACACACAGAATACACAGCCCTGGCACACACAGTACACACAGCCCTGGCACACACACAGTACACACAGCCCTGACACACACAGTACACACAGCCCTGTCACACACACAGAACACACAGCCCTGGCACACACAGAACACACAGTCTGCATTTCTATACGCGGGAACCCCCTTTAGTCCACTAATGCCCCCTGACACTGCAGCCCTGTGGGTACTTGCCAGCGCTGCCAGTCTCCCAGTCCGGGCACAGTGCGTGTTACATTGTATGGGGTGATCTCAGTATAGGATGGCAGGCTGAGCCTCTCTTGTCTCCCTTACACAGAATTCTCTGCTGAGACAGTTGTCTGCCAAGGAGCGGGAGCGGGCATGCGCCACATTTCTGTCCCTGGACCAGGACAACGACCGGCTGATTGTCAGCAGCGAGTGCAAGAGAGCGCAGCATGGCTGGTTCCGCAAACAGTCTAAAGAAGCAGTTTCGTGTAACGTCAGGTGAGACAAATGGCGAGTGTAGCATACAGCGCATGCGCAGATCAGTAACCGTCAGGTCTGCAGTGCACATCTCTGAATCATCAACATGACGCACTGGTGTCTCATAATCTGTATCTGTAACAACAACAAATGATTTCTCTAACTGGAAGTGGATAACTGGACCAACAGCATCACCTCCATATTATCATTCTCTCATAGAGGAAAGACAATCTGCAATAACATAGATCCCTGAGGAAGCCGCTGCAGTCAGTGGTAACACGGAGCCCTGAGGAAGCTGCTGTAGTCAGTGGTAACACAGAGCCCTGGGGAAGCCGCTTTAGTCAGTGGAAACAGAGTCCTGAAGAAGCCTCTGCACTCAGTGGTAACACAAAGCCCTGAGGAAGCCGCTGTAGTCAGTGGTAATACAGAGCCCTGAGGAAGCCGCTTTAGTCAGTGGAAACAGAGTCCTGAAGAAGCCTCTGCACTCAGTGGTAACACAAAGCCCTGATGAAGCCGCTGTAGTCAGTGGTAATACAGAGCCCTGAGGAAGCCGCTTTAGTCAGTGGAAACAGAGTCCTGAAGAAGCCTCTGCACTCAGTGGTAACACAGAGCCCTGAGGACGCCGCTGCACTCAGTGGTAACACAGAGCCCTGAGGAAGTCTCTGCACTCAGTGGTAACACAGCGCCCTGAGGAAGCTGCTGCAGTCAGTGGTAACACAGAGCCCAGAGGAAGCCGCTTTAGTCAGTGGAAACAGTCCTGAGGAAGCCGCTGCAGTCAGTGGTTACACAGAGCCCTGAAGAAGCCTCTGCACTCAGTGGTAACACAAAGCCCTGATGAAGCCGCTGTAGTCAGTGGTAACATAGAGCCCTGAGGAAGCCCCTGCACTTAGTAATAACACAGAGCCCTGCAGAAGCCTCTGCACTCAATGGAAACTGAGAGCCCTGAAGAAGCCGCTGCACTCAGTGGTAACACAGAGCCCTCAAGAAGCCGCTGCACTCAGTGGTACCACAGAGCCCTGAGGAAGCCTCTGCACTCAGTGGTAACACAGAGTCCTGAGGAAGCCGCTGCACTCAGTGGTAACACAGAGCCCTCAGGAAGCTGCTGCGGTCAGTGGTAACACAGAGCCCTGAGGAAGCCGCTGCAGTCATAGGTAACAGAGCCCTGAGGAAGCCGCTGCAGTCAGTGGTAACACAGAGCCCTGAGGAAGCCTCTGCACTCAGTGGTAACACAGAGCCCTGAGGAAGCCGCTGCAGTCAGTGGTAACACAGAGCCCTGAGGAAGCCGCTGCAGTCAGTGGTAACACAGAGCCCTGAGGAAGCTGCTGCACTTAGTAGTAACACAGAGCCCTGTGTAAGCTGCTGCGCTCAGTGGTAACACATAGTCCTGAGGAAGCCTCTGCACTCAGTGGTAACACAGAGCCCTGAGGAAGCTGCTGCGGTCAGTGGTAACACAGAGCCCTGAGGAAGCCGCTGCAGTCATAGGTAACAGAGCCCTGAGGAAGCCGCTGCAGTCAGTGGTAACACAGAGCCCTGAGGAAGCTGCTGCGCTCAGTGGTAACACATAGTCCTGAGGAAGCCTCTGCACTCAGTGGTAACACATAGTCCTGAGGAATCTGCTGCAGTCAGTGGTAACACAGAGCCCTGAGGAAGCCGCTGCACTCAGTAATAACACAGAGCCCTGAGGAAGTCTCTGCACTCAGTAGTAACACAGAGCCCTGAGGAAGCTGCTGCGCTCAGTGGTAACACATAGTCCTGAGGAAGCCGCTGCAGTCAGTGGTAACACAGAGCCCTGAGGAAGCCGCTGCAGTCAGTGGTAACACAGAGCCCTGAGGAAGCTGCTGCAGTCAGTGGTAACACAGAGCCCTGAGGAAGCCTCTGCACTCAGTGATAACACAGCGCCCTGAGCAAGCCGCTACACTCAGTGGTAACACAGCGCCCTGAGGAAGCCTCTGCACTCAGTGATAACACAGCGCCTTGAGGAAGCCGCTGCAGTCAGTGGTAACACAGAGCCCTGAGGAAGTCTCTGCACTCAGTGGTAACACAGCGCCCTGAGGACGCCGCTGCAGTCAGTGGTAACACAGAGCCCTGAGGAAGTCTCTGCACTCAGTGGTAACACAGCGCCCTGAGGACGCCGCTGCAGTCAGTGGTAACACAGAGCCCTGAGGAAGTCTCTGCACTCAGTGGTAACACAGCGCCCTGAGGACGCCACTGCAGTCAGTGGTAACACAGAGCCCTGAGGAAGTCTCTGCAGTCAGTGGTAACACAGAGCCCTGAGGAAGCTGCTGCAGTCAGTGGTAACACAGAGCCCTGAGGAAGCCTCTGCACTCAGTGGTAACACAGAGCCCTGAGGAAGCCGCTGCACTCAGTGGTAACACAGAACCCTGAGGAAGCCTCTGCACTCAGTGGTAACACAAAGCCCTAAGGAAGCCGCTGCACTCAGTGGTAACACAGAGCCCTGAAGACGCCGCTGCACTCAGTGGTAACACAGAGCCCTGAGGAAGTCTCTGCACTCAGTGGTAACAGCGCCCTGAGGAAGCTGCTGCAGTCAGTGGTAACACAGAGCCCTGAGGAAGCCGCTTTAGTCAGTGGAAACAGAGTCCTGAGGAAGCCGCTGCAGTCAGTGGTAACACAGAGCCCTGAAGAAGCCACTGCACTCAGTGGTAACACAAAGCCCTGATGAAGCCGCTGTAGTCAGTGGTAACACAGAGCCCTGATGAAGCCCCTGCACTTAGTAATAACACAGAGCCCTGCGGAAGCCTCTGCACTCAGTAATAACACAGAGCCCTGAGGAAGCCGCTGCACTCAATGGAAATAGAGAGCTCTGAGGAAGCCTCTGCACTCAATGGAAACAGAGAGCCCTGAAGAAGCCGCTGCAGTCACTGGTAACACAGAGTCCTGAGGAAGCCGCTGCAGTCAGTGGTAACACAGAGCCCTGAAGAAGCCACTGCACTCAGTGGTAACACAAAGCCCTGATGAAGCCGCTGTAGTCAGTGGTAACACAGAGCCCTGAGGAAGCCGCTGCAGTCAGTGGTAACACAGAGCCCTCAAGAAGCCGCTGCAGTCAGTGGTAACACAGAGCCCTGAGGAAGCCGCTGCAGTCAGTGGGAACACAGAGCCCTGAGGAAGCCGCTGCACTCAGTGGTAACACAGAGCCCTGAGGAAGCCTCTGCACTCAGTGGTAACACAGAGCCCTGAGGAAGCTGCTGCAGTCAGTGGTAACACAGAGCCCTGAGGAAGCCTCTGCACTCAGTGGTAACACAGAGCCCTGAGGAAGCCGCTGCAGTCAGTGGGAACACAGAGCCCTGAGGAAGCCTCTGCACTCACTGGTAACACAGAGCCCTGAGGAAGCCGCTGCACTCAGTGGTAACACAGAGCCCTGAGGAAGCCGCTGCACTCAGTGGTAACACAGAGCCCTGAGGAAGCCTCTGCACTCTGTGGTAACGTAGATGGGTATCTATCTCCCTTATGGAAGGAGGAAGTATAGGCTTATAAAACATGGAATATATCACCATCACTACATAGCATCACACTAAACAGCGGGTCCACACGTTCCTTTAAGTACAAAAGAACCTGGACCCTCGTTAGGGCGGCTGTACAGGCAGCACCCTGAGAGGCAGATACAGGGGCGGTGATAGGGCCGCCCGCAGGGTCCTGCATCCTGTACGACAGCACTGCTCGCGTTATGGCCCTGTGTACACCCCAACGTGTGGTACAGTCACATCAGTATTCCGCATAGTTAGTTGTGTGAGTGCTGCGCCTGTCATCACTGCGCGTCTTGCGTGGAATCGCTCAGATCGGTGATTTCCTCGTGTCTCAGCCATAGATAACACTCTATTAAGGGAAACTTTTCCCTTTCATACATATGTGGTGGGTGAACGTCTTGTGACATCCACGGTTTACCGCACACGACCGTGAACTGGCGGCGCACATACTGTCATATATATGTCACATGGGAGCGCATGCAGTCATGTGAGCAGCAATTAGTTTCTTATTGCATGCGTTTTATTACGTAGCAACAGCAGCTCTGAGACTTTATATTGCTCTGATTACCAGATTTATGTCTCTTCATTTTTCAGTTCATGTATTGTTATACCCGTATTTACAGAAGCGGTACAATTATACTTCCCGTTTCCTCTGCTCTATACTGCTCAGAGTGCGTGCTAGGAACTGGTACCCTTCAGATTATGACCTGATCGTCTATTGCCGGCCACCGTCTGTGACTTCATACAAAGTCCTTCCCTGGTGTACATCTGTAGGCGCCACCGCCGGACGCATCACCCAAACAGCTTTTATCTTTGTGGATACACTCACAGAGACCTACATTAAGGAGAATCCTGTCCCTTGTCATACAGCTAAAAGTCTTCATACAGTGTTTATACATTTAAGTGCCTTGCGTCCGTCCCATCGGAGAAAGAGCGCTATATCAATAAAATTATTAGTATTACTACGTGATTCATTTTCAATGTAAATGATAAATTATACGTTTCTATGTTGGTGTATTACATTTTCTAGTGATTATGTATAATCTGCTATAAAAACACTTCATTGAAAATAAAAAATACCTAAAGGAAAGCGCTGATTGTGCGTCGTCCTGACAGACACCAGAAAAGACGCATCAACTATTGTACACAAGGATATACAAATGCTATACTCTGTTGGCCAGTGACCCGGCTCTGGTGGACAGTATAGAAGACTCCTCCGTGACCTCATCGCCCTATCCGTGATCAGAGCCATAGAGAGGAGTGAGGGGCCTGGGTGAATGTGGAGGTGTGGCTTAATCATGGTGTTACCACGCTCACCCCCCCAAAAAATGATGAGAACTGAGGAGTGTGGTCCTCTTTCCCCCACACAGCTCCCCCGGCTCCTGCTGGGACCCTTACGGAATCTCCTGCCCTGATAACCAGTACCTACCCCCCTTGGGCACCCTTGGCTATGTTTGTTATGCCTATGGCGTAGGTAAATTGATAAACGTGTACCAGGTAACACAGCACCACATTCTGCCCGCGACGCTAACCTCCGTGTCCTTCTCTTTCCCCTTATCCCAGTATTAGCCATGTCGGCCCCATGTCGGAGAGCAGCCCGGCTAGCAGCACCAGTGGGAGGAGCCAAGAGAAGGTACCGCTGAGCACGGAGCCAGATGAGCACAGGTGAGTGTGTCCGGTGCTGCGAGAATGCCATGCGCAGATGAAGCAGACTTTATTGCACAGACTGTCTCTCGCTTAGCTTACATTCCTGGAATGTCGCAACAGGCTACAGACATTGCGGGTTATTCAGGTTGGTTAGCAAACCAAAAAAGTTAGCAATTGGGCAAAACCATGTTGCACTGCAGGTGGGGAAGATGTAACATGTGCAGAGAGATTTAGATTTGTGCCCTGTTATTCGTTAAGCCGTGTTATATGACACTTCTGTATTACTAGCCTTACTAGATAATATACAGCATTACTGAGGTAAATGATCTGGGATTAGATTAGCGCTGATGCGTGGAATTATCTGAGGTCTCCCCGAGCATACCCTTCTTCATCAACTGAGAGCAGAACGTCTCATTCATCCAGAAAATCGTAATCTCATGGTCACCCAAGTGAAGCAAATGCACGTATTACTGTTTGGCCTCTGTGCCCACCCCTCCACAGTACGCAACTTTGTGCGGAAACACTGCAGTCAGTGCTTTTCAGCATCGTCACATTGCCTTTGCTGACTACATCAGCACCAGGGGGACATGTATCAAGCCTTAGTGAGAGATAAAGCAGAGAGGAGTTAAACTACTGTACCAACCAATCAGTGTCTGGCTGCCTTGTTACAGGCTGCGTTTGAAAATTGTCAGGAGCTGATTGGTTGGTACCTTATCTCTCTCTCCACTGTGTCTCCAAGCTTTGATACATCTCCCCCCTGAGAGACACAGAGGAGAGGCCTCCATGTGTCCTTTAGGTAGAGTTCTTTTTTAACTTGTGTGACTTTACTTGCTGGACATTTAACGGGTTGTGCGTCCGTTGTGTACAATGTCAGATCTCGGAGGAAGTGTGTACCAGACACAACTGGGGTCATTCCGAGTTGATCGCAGCCGTGCTAAATTTAGCACAGCTACGATCATAGACTCAGACATGTGGGGGGGACCCCCAGCACAGGGCTAGTCTGCCCCGCATGTCAGTGCCGCCCCCCCCCCCCCCCCCCCCCCCCCCGCACAAATACAAAAGCCTTTGTATTTGAGGAGTAACTCCCAGCCAGTGCAGCTTCTGCGGCTGGCCGGGAGTTACTCGTCGCTCCCGCTGGCCGCAGCGGCTGCGTGAGACGTCACACAGCCGTCGCGGCACGCCCACCGAACGGTCCAGCCACGCCTGCGTTGGCCGGACCGCTCCGCCTAGCCCCCCCAGCCCCCTCCCGCCTAGCGACCGCCTCTGTCTCAGAGGCGATCGCTAGGTAACGGCGGCTGCCATGCGCCGGCGCACTGCGGCGCTGGCATATGCGCAGTTCCGACCCAATCGCTGCGCTGTGACAAACTGCAGCGAGCGATCGAGTCGGAATGACCCCCCATAGCAGTTGTCGCTGTGTGATCTATTTCACAACTTCCAGAGAAAATTATGTAACATTAAGAAGCGATTAACATCTCGTTCCGATCAGTTGCTTTCCTCCCGTGACTGTAATTACAGTGTGGAGCTGCAGCGTGTGACTGAGCCGTCAGTTATGACTCGGTGATGAAATGTATAAAGACCTCTCCGCTCCTAAACACTGCCGCTAATGTGACAGAGATGTGCGCTGAAGCCGAGAACATTTGGCAGGGTCGCCCGCAGCGAGGGGAAAACACAGACCAGCGAGATGGCAGTTGTCAGCACAAGCGAGGAGGAAGTACAGGGGCGATGAGAGGTGGACGCATGTTTTACCTCTGCGCATAAGAAATATACAATAAATGACGTTTTTCCAGGTATACCGTGTAAATGATACCATAGACCATGGGTGGCCAACCAGTCAGAGACAAAGAGCCAAGAAATCTTGGAAGGTACATCAAAGAGCCGACTTCGAGCCGAAGGCTCACTTGCAAAAATGGGGTGTGACCTTGTGCCTGCTAGGCCACGCCCCTGGTATAAAATACATTGAAAAAGCCAGATCCAACATAAAGTACAATGAAAAAGCCACTTCTACATCAAATAATTGAAAAAGCCAGATCCGCATAAAATATATTGAAAAGCCAGATTCACATAATACACTTCAGTTCATCCATGTGTCACTCCCGCCAGCACCAGCCTGTGTCACTCCCGCCAGCACCCGCCTGTGTCACTCCAGCCAGCACCCGCCTGTGTCACTCCAGCCAGCACCAGCCTGTGTCACTCCCGCCAGCACCCGCCTGTGTTACTCCCGCCAGCACCCGCCTGTGTCACTCCAGCCAGCACCCGCCTGTGTCACTCCCGCCAGCACCCGCCTGTGTCACTCCAGCCAGCACCAGCCTGTGTCACTCCAGCCAGCACCAGCCTGTGTCACTCCAGCCAGCACCAGCCTGTGTCACTCCAGCCAGCACCCGCCTGTGTCACTCCAGCCAGTACCCGCCTGTGTCACTCCAGCCAGCTCCCGCCTGTGTCACTCCAGCCAGCACCCGCCTGTGTCACTCCAGCCAGCACCCGCCTGTGTCACTCCAGCCAGCACCCGCCTGTGTCACTCCAGCCAGCACCCGCCTGTGTTACTCCAGCCAGCACCCGCCTGTGTTACTCCAGCCAGCTCCCGCCTGTGTCACTCCAGCCAGCACCCGCCTGTGTCACTCCAGCCAGCACCCGCCTGTGTCACTCCAGCCAGCACCCGCCTTGTCACTCCAGCCAGCACCCGCCTGTGTCACTCCCGCCAGCACCCGCCTGTGTCACTCCAGCCAGCACCAGCCTGTGTCACTCCAGCCAGCACCAGCCTGTGTCACTCCAGCCAGCACCCGCCTGTGTCACTCCAGCCAGTACCCGCCTGTGTCACTCCAGCCAGCACCCGCCTGTGTCACTCCAGCCAGCACCAGCCTGTGTCACTCCAGCCAGCACCCGCCTGTGTCACTCCAGCCAGTACCCGCCTGTGTCACTCCAGCCAGCACCCGCCTGTGTCACTCCAGCCAGCACCCGCCTGTGTCACTCCAGCCAGCTCCCGCCTGTGTCACTCCAGCCAGCACCCGCCTGTGTCACTCCAGCCAGCACCCGCCTGTGTCACTCCAGCCAGCACCCGCCTGTGTCACTCCAGCCAGCACCCGCCTGTGTTACTCCAGCCAGCTCCCGCCTGTGTCACTCCAGCCAGCACCCGCCTGTGTCACTCCAGCCAGCACCCGCCTGTGTCACTCCAGCCAGCACCCGCCTTGTCACTCCAGCCAGCACCCGCCTGTGTCACTCCAGCCAGCTCCCGCCTGTGTCACTCCAGCCAGCTCCCCCGTGTGTATTTGGCTCCCTCAGTTCTCAGTCTACGTAGTGCTGCTGCATGTCTGGCTGGAGTGCAGCGGTTTACAGATCTCTTGTGGTCACGTGACTTTGAGTGTTGGGAGCCACATTTGAATGAAGAAAGAGCCGCATGTGGCTCAAGAGCCACGCGTTGGCCACCACTGCCATAGACGATTACTTCTCACACTGCCCCCTAGTGTTCAAACTGTATCATTACTTTTATTGTAACATACCAACTGCTACAGTAGCTACAGGCTGGCCACATAACACTCTGAGGGGTAGATTTACTAAGATGGGAGTTCTATTTAAGATGTGATGTTGACCATAGCAACCAATCAGATTTCAGGTATTATATTTTAGAAGGTGCTAGATAAATGAGAAGTAGAATCTGATTGGTTGCTATGGGCAACATCCTATCTTAAATAGAACTCACATCTTAGTAAATTTACCCATATGGGTCTAATTCATGTTTGTAAGTACAGCAAAAAAGCACACAACTGGGCAAAGCCATGCTGCACTGCAGGTGGGGCAGATGTAACATGTGCAGAGAGAGTTAGATTTGGGTGGGGTGTGTTCAAACTGAAATCTAAATTGCAGTGTAAAAAAAAAAGCAGCCAGTATTTACCCTGCACAGAAACAATATAACCCACCCAAATCTAACTCTCTCTGCACATGTTACATCTGCCACACATGCGCGTATCTTATGCTGCATTCAGACTGCAAATGCCGGATCCTACCCGGTAAGACAAACGTGTACTTACCGGGTGGGATCCGGCATTTGCACTCCGCTGCTGGCTTTCCGACCCGGCAATATACCGGGTCGGTTGCCATAACAACGGAGCGCACAGCAGCAGCAGGGGCGGGGGTGGAGGCGGCGTCGGGAGATGAGCTCATCTCCAGCGCCGCCTCTCCCTATCTTGTGAATGGGAACCGTGTCGCATCGACACGGCTCCCATTCACACCGCACCTGACCCGGTAATCAACCCGGGTAAAACCCTTCTTTTTTACCGGGTTGATTTACCGGGTCAGGCGACCCGCTAAATCGGCCAGTGTGCTTTCACATCGCACACTGACCCGGTTCGACACGGCAATATGCCGTGTCGGTACCGGGTTATTTGTGCGATGTGAAAGGGGTATTATTTATCATATAGAACTATAAGCTTGTTCCTCTCTTACAGGACGGTGAATTGGGAGACCTTTCTGAGGGAGAATATTATCTATATCCTCGCTGCTCGGCCAAACAGCTCTGCCATCCACCTGAAGCCATCGATCTAAGTAACCAGGGGGAAGGTCAGGTTGACCAAAAACCGCCAACAACACCCAACCACTGATGGCTGCATGATGTACGGAGGGCGAGAGGGACTCTCGGTCACATTGTAGGCCAAGATGACACAGAACAGAATCTTGCCCAAAGTGGAGATGTCTTCCCCGACGAGCCCCTGAGGAATGACCTCATATTGTTACTAGCTCACCACCGCCTTGCTCTAAATAATAATAGTACGTTTGGGATTCGGTCCCGGAGACTCTCGTGCCGCAGTGACGCCATTAGGCTTTGGTCTTCATGAACAACGCGTCTCAGTAGTTATTTATTTGGGGAAGGACACAGAACGCCGTGGTTCTCATCCGTGACTGAATCCAGCGCAGAGGCTGTGCCAGGCTGTTTCCTGGCCCTCGGGTCCTGATTATTCTCTTGTGGAGTTCTTTGTTCCTGAATTGCTAATGTTTTGGGTAATGTTAAACAAAACATGTTTAATGCTGCGTCCATAGTAGTTTGTTTTGCAATTTTTATTTTCCAGATACAGTATATGAGAGATTTCATTAAAAGATTAAACAAATACCACCGCAGCTGTTAACGCCATTATCGGTCACTGGCAGGTGAGCGTAGTTGGCATAGTGGTTAGTATTACTGCCTCACAGTTCTGAGGTCATGAGTACAATTCCTCAGCAAAACCATATCTGTGTGCAGTTTGTATGTTCTCACGGAGCCTGCAGTGGGTTTTATCACCCTCTTCAAAAAACATATTGGTGGGTTAAATGGCTGCTGACAAAAAATAGAGCCTGTACACTTGGTAGCCTGGTATATATTAGGAAGCACGGTCAGGGTTAGTGCCAGAGGGCCTGTACACTTGGTAGCCAGGTAGATATCAGGAAGCACGGTCAGGATTAGTGTCAGAGGCCTGTATACTTGGTAGTCAGGTAGATATCAGGAAACACGGTCAGGATTAGTGTCAGAGGCCTGTACACTTGGTAGCCAGGTAGATATCAGGAAACACGGTCAGGATTAGTGTCAGAGGCCTGTACACTTGGTAGCCAGGTAGATATCAGGAAACACGGTCAGGATTAGTGTCAGAGGCCTGTACACTTGGTAGTCAGGTAGATATCAGGAAGCACGGTCAGGATTAGTGTCAGAGGCCTGTACACTTGGTAGCCAGGTATATATCAGGAAGCACGGTCAGGGTTAGAGTCAGAGACCTGTACACTTGGTAGCCAGGTAGATATCAGGAAGCACGGTCAGGATTAGTGTCAGAGGCCTGTATACTTGGTAGTCAGGTAGATATCAGGAAGCACGGTCAGGGTTAGTACCAGAGGTCTGTACACTTGGTAGCCAGGTAGATATCAGAAAGCATGGTCAGGATTAGTGTCAGAGGCCTGTACACTTGGTAGCCAGGTAGATATCAGGAAGCACGGACAGGTTTAGAGTCAGAGGGCCTGTATACTTGGTAGTCAGGTAGATATCAGGAAACACGGTCAGGGTTAGTGCCAGAGGGCCTGTACACTTGGCAGCCAGGTATATATCAGGAAGCACGGTCAGGGTGGGTGTCAGAGGTCTGTACACTTGGTAGCCAGGTAGATATCAGGAAGCACGGTCAGGATTAGTGTCAGAGGCCTGTACACTTGGCAGACAGGTAGATATCAGAAAGCACGGTCAGGGTTAGTGCCAGAGGCCTGTACACTTGGTAGCCAGGTAGATATCAGGAAGCACGGTCAGGATTAGTGTCAGAGGCCTGTACACTTGGTAGCCAGGTATATATCAGGAAGCACGGTCAGGGTTAGAGTCAGAGACCTGTACACTTGGTAGCCAGGTAGATATCAGGAAGCACGGTCAGGATTAGTGTCAGAGGCCTGTATACTTGGTAGTCAGGTAGATATCAGGAAGCACGGTCAGGGTTAGTACCAGAGGTCTGTACACTTGGTAGCCAGGTAGATATCAGGAAGCATGGTCAGGATTAGTGTCAGAGGCCTGTACACTTGGTAGCCAGGTAGATATCAGGAAGCACGGACAGGTTTAGAGTCAGAGGGCCTGTATACTTGGTAGTCAGGTAGATATCAGGAAACACGGTCAGGGTTAGTGCCAGAGGGCCTGTACACTTGGCAGCCAGGTATATATCAGGAAGCACGGTCAGGGTGGGTGTCAGAGGTCTGTACACTTGGTAGCCAGGTAGATATCAGGAAGCACGGTCAGGATTAGTGTCAGAGGCCTGTACACTTGGCAGACAGGTAGATATCAGAAAGCACGGTCAGGGTTAGTGCCAGAGGCCTGTACACTTGGTAGCCAGGTAGATATCAGGATGCACGGTCAGGGTTATTGCCAGAGGCCTGTACACTTGGTAGCCAGGTAGATATCATGAAGCATGGTCAGGGTTAGTGCCAGGGGGCCTGTATACTTGGTAGCCAGGTATATATCAGGAATCACGTCAGGTTTAGTACCAGAGGGTCTGTACACTTGGTAGCCAGGTAGATATCAGGAATCACGTCAGGTTTAGTACCAGAGGGCCTGTACACTTGGTAGCCAGGTAGATATCAGGAAGCACGGTCAGAGTTAGTACCAGAGGCCTGTACACTTGATAGCCAGGTATATATCAGGAAGTACGGTCAGGGTTAGTGCCAGAGGCCTGTACACTTGGTAGCCAGGTAGATATCAGGAAGCACGGTCAGGGTTAGTGTCAGGGGGCCTGTACACTTGGTAGCCAGGTATATATCAGGAAGTACGGTCAGGTTTAGTACCAGAGGCCTTTA
Organism: Pseudophryne corroboree; assembly: GCF_028390025.1. NCBI lineage: Eukaryota > Metazoa > Chordata > Amphibia > Anura > Myobatrachidae > Pseudophryne > Pseudophryne corroboree. Next base: position 41,542 of record NW_026968698.1, read on the forward strand.
CACTTGGTAGCCAGGTATATATCAGGAAGTACGGTCAGGGTTAGTGCCAGGGGGCCTGTACACTTGGTAGCCAGGTAGATATCAGAAAGCACGGTCAGGGTTAGTGCCAGGGGGCCTGTACACTTGGTAGCCAGGTAGATATCAGAAAGCACGGTCAGGGTTAGTGCCAGAGGGTCTGTACACTTGGTGGCCGGTAGATATCAGAAAGCACGGTCAGGGTTAGTGCCAGAGGGTCTGTACACTTGGTAGCCAGGTAGATATCAGAAACCACGGTCAGGGTTAGTGCCAGAGGTCTGTACACTTGGTAGTCAGGTAGATATCAGGAAGCTCGGCCAGGGTTAGTGCCAGAGGGCCTGTACACTTGGTAGTCAGGTATATATCAGGAAGCACGGTCAGGGTTAGTGTCAGAGGACCTGCACACTTGGTAGCCAGGTATATATCAGGAAGCTCGGTCAGGGTTAGTACCAGAGGCCTGTACACTTGGTAGCCTGGTATATATTAGGAAGCACGGTCAGGGTTAGTACCAGAGGGCCTGCACACTTAGTAGCCAGGTAGATATCAGGAAGCTCGGTCAGGGTTAGTGCCAGAGGCCTGTACACTTGGTAGCCAGGTATATATCAGGAAGCTCGGTCAGGGTAAGTACCAGAGGCCTGTACACTTGATAGCCTGGTATATATTAGGAAGCACGGTCAGGGTTAGTACCAGAGGGCCTGCACACTTAGTAGCCAGGTAGATATCAGGAAGCTCGGTCAGGGTTAGTGCCAGAGGCCTGCACACTTAGTAGCCAGGTAGATATCAGGAAGCTCGGTCAGAGTTAGTACCAGAGGCCTGTACACTTGGTAGCCGGTAGTTATCAGGAAGCACGGTCAGGGTTAGTGCCAGAGGGTCTGTACACTTGGTAGCCAGGTAGATATCAGAAAGCACGGTCAGGGATAGTGCCAGAGGCCTGTACACTTGGTAGCCAGGTAGATATCAGGAAGCACGGTCAGGGTTAGTACCAGAGGCCTGTACACTTGGTAGTCAGGTATATATCAGGAAGCATGGTCAGGGTTAGTGCCAGGGGGCCTGTACACTTGGTGGCCGGTAGATATCAGAAAGCACGGTCAGGGTTAGTACCAGAGGCCTGTACATTTGGTAGCCAGGTAGATATCAGGAAGCACGGTCAGGGTTAGTACCAGAGGCCTGTACACTTGGTAGCCAGGTAGATATCAGGAAGCTCGGTCAGGGTTAGTACCAGAGGCCTGTATACTTGGTAGCCAGGTAGATATCAGGAAGCTCGGTCAGGGTTAGTACCAGAGGCCTGTACATTTGGTAGCCAGGTAGATATCAGGAAGCACGGTCAGGGTTAGTACCAGAGGCCTGTACACTTGGTAGCCAGGTACATACCAGGAAGCACAGCCAGGGTTAGTGCCAGAGGCCTGTACACTTGGTATCCAGGTAGGAGCTTCAACCAATTAAACCAGTTACTTGAATTGGGTGGGTCTGCGGAATCAACGCCACTCACAGTGAATCATGCCAATATGGCCCCACCTCTGCGCTGCTACACTCTAAATCACAGCATTGCTTCGGACCATTTTCATTCACGCTAGATTATTAAATGTACATGTTTTTGCATGAAGATAAAGACTCCCCAGGGTTTAGCATTACAGTTGCTATATACGTACAGTGTAAGGATGTTGGATCGTGTCACATTGATGTTGAGTTTCCTACAAGGCAGCTGTGTATTCCATATATATAGGTGTGGAAAAGCCTCAAGCTCTCTGACACCCGGAACATTCCAAGATATATAGTGCATCCGGAAAGTATTCACAGCGCTTGACTTTTTCCTCATTTTGTTATGTTACAGCCTTATTCCAAATTAGAATAAATTCATTTTTCCCCTCAAAATTCTGCTCACAATACCCCATAATGACAATGTGAAAAAAGTGTTTTTGAGATTTTTGCTAATTTATTAAAAATAAAAAACTAAGAAATCACATGTACATAAGTATTCACAGCCTTTGCGCAATACTTTGTTGATGCACCTTTGTCAGCAAGTACAGCCTCAAGTATTTTTGAATTGATGGCCACAAGCTTGGCACACCTATCTTTGGGCAGTTTCTCCCATTCCTCTTTGCAGCACCTCTCAAGTTCCATCAGGTTGGGTGGGGAGCGTCGGTGCACAGCCATTTTCAGATCTCTCCAGACATGTTCAATCGTATTCAAGTCTGGGCTCTGGCTGGGACACTCAAGGACATTCACAGAGTTGTCCTGAAGCCACTCCTTTGATATCTTGGTTGTGTGCTTAGGGTCGTCCTGCTGAAAGATGAACCAGCGCCCCAGTCTGAGGTCAAGTGTGCTCTGGAGCAGGTTTTCATACAGGATATACATTGCTGCATTCATCTTCCCCTCTGTCCTGACTGATCTCCCAGTACCTGCCGCTGAAAAACATCACCACAGCATGATGCTGCCACCACCATACTTCACTGTAGGGATGGTATTGGCCTGGTGATGAGCAGTGCATGGTTTCCTCCAAACATGACGCCTGGCATTCACGCCAAAGAGTTACATTTTTGTCTCATCAGACCAGAGAATTCTGTTTCTCATGGTCTGACAGTCCTTCAGGTGCATTTTGAAAAACTCCAGGCGGGCTGCCATGTGCTTTTTACTAAGGAGTGGCTTCCGTCTGGCCACTCTACCATATAGGCCTGATTGGTGGATTGCTGCAGAGATGGTGGTTCTTCTGGAAGGTTCTCCTCTCTCCACAGAAGAATGCTGTAGCTCTGACAGAGTGACCAACGGGTTCTTGATCACCTTCCTGACTAGGGCTCTTCTCCCCCGATCGCTCAGTTTAGACAGCCGGCCAACTCTCGGAAGAGTCCTGGTGGTTCAGAACTTCTTTCATTTACGGATGATGGAGGCCACTGTGCTCATTTTGACCTTCGAAGCAGCAGATATTTTTCTGTACCCTTCCCCAGATTTGTGCCTCGAGACAATCCTGTCTCGGAGGTCTACAGACAATTCCTTTGACTTCATGCTTGGTTTGTGCTCAGATAAGCACTGTCAAGTGTGGGACCTTATATAAACAGGTTTGTGCCTTTCCAAATCAAGTCCAATCAACCAATTTTTCCACAGGGGGACTCCAATTAAGCTGTAGGAACATGTCAGGGATGATCAGTGGACACATGGTGCATCTGAGCTCAATTTTGAGCTTCATGGCAAAGGCTGTGAATACTTATGTACATGTGATTTCTTAGCTTTTTATTTTAAATAAATTTGCGAATGGGGAAAAGAAGGAAGAGAAAGAAATAGAACCCTATGGACCCATAACCAGGTATAAGAAAAGAATAAGAACCGCGTGGGCAGCCAAGGACTCCAGAAGAGACTTCATCATCCAACCGCGGCTACAATGGGAATGTCTGATAACCATTGGCTCCATCTCTCCATACATCACTCCAGGAGCTGTACTGTATATTAAGGGCCTGAGGGTACTGCAAACTTCACAATATCATGTAATGTAGAAGGAACCCATAGTTGAGCAATCCATAAGGAGATTGTAAATAACCAGAATCTGGTCCAAGAAGAGTCATGAAGAAAGAACATTGGGATCTCTAGGTAAAGCTCACGCAGTGGGTTCCAAGGTAAGTGAAAGACAAGGGCCTGTCTTGGAAAGAATGGATACATGAGGCTGAGGATCATCTCATGGTCATATTGCCAGCAGGACTATGAAGAACTGAAGGCCAGAGAAGTATAGCGTGGCACCGTATTATCATTTGTTACCATCACTGGTCATCCTTGGCCTGGTTCTAGTGTTAGAGAGTGTGGTCTTCAGTATCTTCCAGCTGAGGCGTCCAAGAGAATGGAGAATACAATTTCACAAGAAAGTTGACAAATTTGTGATGTCTCTAAAGATGTCTGTAGTCCCATCAGGGTTCACTTGAAGGCTCTCATCTACTGTGTTTAGAACGTGATTGTTTATGAGCATATCTGGGAGGTGACGCAATGCACAAAATTGTAGTAATCCTGATGGGTGACCCACATACATCCCTAATTGGATGACCCTCATAAATTTGGACTTTGTTAGCAAGTATCCCTTCATCAATAAAATATTTGTGGAAGATGATGACACCCTCTCCAGACTCTCAGTAAGAACCTGGTGGTCTAAGAGCCATGCCTCCCAACATGACCCATTCCAGGAGGGACAACATGCTCGGTTCTTGGGCTTCCCTCTTAATGTATGATTGACATCACCTGTGCTGAAACACCTTTCTTATCAATTTACCTATTGAAAATAGGTGATGGCAATCACAAATTAAGAGGGAAGTCCAGGAGCAGGGCATTTTGTTCCTCCTGGAATGGGTCATGTTTGAAGGTAGGAAGAGCCCCCTACTAAGTAGAACATTCATAGTTTACCTGCTGGAGTAAGTCATTAACTATCGTAATCAGAGTTGTTTTGAGATTATTTTCAGTCATATTTTTCAGGAGGAGCCTTAATTATCAAACGTCGTTGCCAATGCTATCAGCCACGCGACATTGGTGGGGGAGTACACCAGGAAACGCAGGCTTGTCATAATGTATGGATTTTGTATCCAGCTCTCCCGTGTGCTGTGAGGTTTGCTTCAGCTCTCTATCACGTCAAATACATTTTCTCTCACCTTGAAATGTCTCTTAGGGGCAAATTTAATTAACCCTCTTTGCCCCGCAGCAGTTCCGCATGATTATAACATACTTAAGTACAAAAGTTATTTACAGTATTAACGTTTAAGCATGTAATGCTGCTTACTATCAAAGGAACTACAGTGTTTGGGGCATTTCATCACTAATTTTAATAAATAGACCTCTAATATATGAACTGGCAGCTGGACTGGCGCACCAGACAAATGGCACCGATCCCCTGGCGATCATGCATTTCAGCAGTAAAGTCACTGCCATCAGTTCTGCAATAATCTGCATTACCCCATTAATGCGCCTGTAGAGACCAAAGGTTATTGTATACTAGAGATGAGCGGGTTCGGTTTCTCTGAATCCGAACCCGCCAGAACTTCATGTTTTTTTCACGGGTCCGAGCGACTCGGATCTTCCCGCCTTGCTCGGTTAACCCGAGCGCGCCCGAACGTCATCATGACGCTGTCGGATTCTCGCGAGGCTCGGATTCTATCGCGAGACTCGGATTCTATATAAGGAGCCGCGCGTCGCCGCCATTTTCACACGTGCATTGAGATTGATAGGGAGAGGACGTGGCTGGCGTCCTCTCCATTTAGATTATAAGAGACTGAGAGAGATTTACTGGAGCTGACTAGGAGGAGTACTGTTACTGTAGAAGTGTAGAGACTGAGTGGAGAGAGTTTACTAGTGAGGACAGTGCAGTTTACTTTATAATCCGTTCTCTGCCTGAAAAAAGCGATACACAGCACACAGTGACTCAGTCACATACCATATCTGTGTGCACTGCTCAGGCTCAGGCCAGTGTGCTGCATCATCTATTATCTATATATAATATTATATATATCTGTCTGACTGCTCAGCTCACACAGCTTATAATTGTGGGGGAGACTGGGGAGCACTACTGCAGTGCCAGTTATAGGTTATAGCAGGAGCCAGGAGTACTACATAATATATTATATAGTGAGTGACCACCAGACACACAGTGCAGTTTATTTAATATATCCGTTCTCTGCCTGAAAAAAGCGATACACACAGTGACTCAGTCAGTCACATACCATATCTGTGTGCACTGCTCAGGCTCAGGCCAGTGTGCTGCATCATCTATATATATTATATATCTGTCTGACTGCTCAGCTCACACAGCTTATAATTGTGGGGGAGACTGGGGAGCACTACTGCAGTGCCAGTTATAGGTTATAGCAGGAGCCAGGAGTACATATTATATTAAAATTAAACAGTGCACACTTTTGCTGCAGGAGTGCCACTGCCAGTGTGACTGACCAGTGACCTGACCACACTGACCACCAGTATAGTTAGTAGTATACTTATATTGTGATTGCCTGAAAAAGTTAAACACTCGTCGTGTGACTTCACTTGTGTGTTTTTTTTTTTTTATTCTATAAAAATAAAACTCATTCTGCTGACAGACAGTGTCCAGCAGGTCCGTCATTATATAATATATAATATATACCTGTCCGGCTGCAGTAGTGATATATATATATTTTTTATATCATTTATCATCCAGTCGCAGCAGACACAGTACGGTAGTTCACGGCTGTGGCTACCTCTGTGTCTCTGCACTCGGCAGGCAGTCCGTCCATAATTGTAATACCACCTAACCGTGGATTTTTTTCATTCTTCTTTATACATACATAGTTACATAGACATCTTCTCTTTATCAACCAGTCTATATTAGCTGCAGACACAGTACAGTACGGTAGTTCACGGCTGTGGCTACCTCTGTGTCTGCACTCGGCAGGCAGTCCGTCCATAATTGTATACCACCTAACCGTGGTTTTTTTTCATTCTTCTTTATACATACATAGTTACATAGACATCTTCTCTTTATCAACCAGTCTATATTAGCTGCAGACACAGTACAGTACGGTAGTTCACGGCTGTGGCTACCTCTGTGTCTGCACTCGGCAGGCAGTCCGTCCATAATTGTATACCACCTAACCGTGGATTTTTTTCAGTCTTTATACATACATAGTTACATAGACATCTTCTCTTTATCAACCAGTCTATATTAGCTGCAGACACAGTACAGTACGGTAGTTCACGGCTGTGGCTACCTCTGTGTCTGCAGTCGGCAGGCAGTCCATAATTGTATACTAGTATCCATCTCCATTGTTTACCTGAGGTGCCTTTTAGTTGTGCCTATTAAAATATGGAGAACAAAAATGTTGAGGTTCCAAAATTAGGGAAAGATCAAGATCCACTTCCACCTCGTGCTGAAGCTGCTGCCACTAGTCATGGCCGAGACGATGAAATGCCAGCAACGTCGTCTGCCAAGGCCGATGCCCAATGTCATAGTACAGAGCATGTCAAATCCAAAACACCAAATATCAGAAAAAAAAGGACTCCAAAACCTAAAATAAAATTGTCGGAGGAGAAGCGTAAACTTGTCAATATGCCATTTACCACACGGAGTGACAAGGAACGGCTGAGGCCCTGGCCTATGTTCATGGCTAGTGGTTCAGCTTCACATGAGGATGGAAGCACTCAGCCTCTCGCTAGAAAAATGAAAAGACTCAAGCTGGCAAAAGCAGCACAGCAAAGAACTGTGCATTCTTCGAAATCCCAAATCCACAAGGAGAGTCCAATTGTGTCGGTTGCGATGCATGACCTTCCCAACACTGGACGTGAAGAGCATGCGCCTTCCACCATTTGCACGCCCCCTGCAAGTGCTGGAAGGAGCACCCGCAGTCCAGTTCCTGATAGTCAGATTGAAGATGTCAGTGTTGAAGTACACCAGGATGAGGAGGATATGGGTGTTGCTGGCGCTGGGGAGGAAATTGACCAGGAGGATTCTGATGGTGAGGTGGTTTGTTTAAGTCAGGCACCCGGGGAGACACCTGTTGTCCGTGGGAGGAATATGGCCGTTGACATGCCAGGTGAAAATACCAAAAAAATCAGCTCTTCGGTGTGGAGGTATTTCACCAGAAATGCGGACAACAGGTGTCAAGCCGTGTGTTCCCTTTGTCAAGCTGTAATAAGTAGGGGTAAGGACGTTAACCACCTCGGAACATCCTCCCTTATACGTCACCTGCAGCGCATTCATAATAAGTCAGTGACAAGTTCAAAAACTTTGGGTGACAGCGGAAGCAGTCCACTGACCAGTAAATCCCTTCCTCTTGTAACCAAGCTCACGCAAACCACCCCACCAACTCCCTCAGTGTCAATTTCCTCCTTCCCCAGGAATGCCAATAGTCCTGCAGGCCATGTCACTGGCAATTCTGACGAGTCCTCTCCTGCCTGGGATTCCTCCGATGCATCCTTGCGTGTAACGCCTACTGCTGCTGGCGCTGCTGTTGTTGCCGCTGGGAGTCGATGGTCATCCCAGAGGGGAAGTCGTAAGCCCACTTGTACTACTTCCAGTAAGCAATTGACTGTTCAACAGTCCTTTGCGAGGAAGATGAAATATCACAGCAGTCATCCTACTGCAAAGCGGATAACTGAGGCCTTGGCATCCTGGGTGGTGAGAAACGTGGTTCCGGTATCCATCATTACTGCAGAGCCAACTAGAGACTTGTTGGAGGTACTGTGTCCCCGGTACCAAATACCATCTAGGTTCCATTTCTCTAGGCAGGCGATACCGAAAATGTACACAGACCTCAGAAAAAGAGTCACCAGTGTCCTAAAAAATGCAGCTGTACCCAATGTCCACTTAACCACGGACATGTGGACAAGTGGAGCAGGGCAGGGTCAGGACTATATGACTGTGACAGCCCACTGGGTAGATGTATGGACTCCCGCCGCAAGAACAGCAGCGGCGGCACCAGTAGCAGCATCTCGCAAACGCCAACTCTTTCCTAGGCAGGCTACGCTTTGTATCACCGGTTTCCAGAATACGCACACAGCTGAAAACCTCTTACGGCAACTGAGGAAGATCATCGCGGAATGGCTTACCCCAATTGGACTCTCCTGTGGATTTGTGGCATCGGACAACGCCAGCAATATTGTGTGTGCATTAAATATGGGCAAATTCCAGCACGTCCCATGTTTTGCACATACCTTGAATTTGGTGGTGCAGAATTTTTTAAAAAACGACAGGGGCGTGCAAGAGATGCTGTCGGTGGCCAGAAGAATTGCGGGACACTTTCGGCGTACAGGCACCACGTACAGAAGACTGGAGCACCACCAAAAACTACTGAACCTGCCCTGCCATCATCTGAAGCAAGAAGTGGTAACGAGGTGGAATTCAACCCTCTATATGCTTCAGAGGTTGGAGGAGCAGCAAAAGGCCATTCAAGCCTATACAATTGAGCACGATATAGGAGGTGGAATGCACCTGTCTCAAGTGCAGTGGAGAATGATTTCAACGTTGTGCAAGGTTCTGATGCCCTTTGAACTTGCCACACGTGAAGTCAGTTCAGACACTGCCAGCCTGAGTCAGGTCATTCCCCTCATCAGGCTTTTGCAGAAGAAGCTGGAGGCATTGAAGAAGGAGCTAAAAGGGAGCGATTCCGCTAGGCATGTGGACTTGTGGATGCAGCCCTTAATTCGCTTAACAAGGATTCACGGGTGGTCAATCTGTTGAAATCAGAGCACTACATTTTGGCCACCGTGCTCGATCCTAGATTTAAAGCCTACCTTGGATCTCTCTTTCCGGCAGACACAAGTCTGCTGGGGTGCAAAGACCTGCTGGTGACAAAATTGTCAAGTCAAGCGGAACGCGACCTGTCAACATCTCCTCCTTCACATTCTCCCGCAACTGGGGGTGCGAGGAAAAGGCTCAGAATTCCGAGCCCACCCGCTGGCGGTGATGCAGGGCAGTCTGGAGCGACTGCTGATGCTGACATCTGGTCCGGACTGAAGGACCTGACAACGATTACGGACATGTCGTCTACTGTCACTGCATATGATTCTCTCAACATTGATAGAATGGTGGAGGATTATATGAGTGACCGCATCCAAGTAGGCACGTCACACAGTCCGTACTTATACTGGCAGGAAAAAGAGGCAATTTGGAGGCCCTTGCACAAACTGGCTTTATTCTACCTAAGTTGCCCTCCCACAAGTGTGTACTCCGAAAGAGTGTTTAGTGCCGCCGCTCACCTTGTCAGCAATCGGCGTACGAGGTTACATCCAGAAAATGTGGAGAAGATGATGTTCATTAAAATGAATTATAATCAATTCCTCCGCGGAGACATTGACCAGCAGCAATTGCCTCCACAAAGTACACAGGGAGCTGAGATGGTGGATTCCAGTGGGGACGAATTGATAATCTGTGAGGAGGGGGATGTACACGGTGATATATCGGAGGGTGAAGATGAGGTGGACATCTTGCCTCTGTAGAGCCAGTTTGTGCAAGGAGAGATTAATTGCTTCTTTTTTGGGGGGGGTCCAAACCAACCCGTCATATCAGTCACAGTCGTGTGGCAGACCCTGTCACTGAAATGATGGGTTGGTTAAAGTGTGCATGTCCTGTTTTGTTTATACAACATAAGGGTGGGTGGGAGGGCCGAAGGACAATTCCATCTTGCACCTCTTTTTTCTTTTCTTTTTCTTTGCATCATGTGCTGATTGGGGAGGGTTTTTTGGAAGGGACATCCTGCGTGACACTGCAGTGCCACTCCTAGATGGGCCCGGTGTTTGTGTCGGCCACTAGGGTCGCTAATCTTACTCACACAGTCAGCTACCTCATTGCGCCTCTGTTTTTCTTTGCGTCATGTGCTGTTTGGGGAGGGTTTTTTGGAAGGGACATCCTGCGTGACACTGCAGTGCCACTCCTAGATGGGCCCGGTGTTTGTGTCGGCCACTAGGGTCGCTAATCTTACTCACACAGCTACCTCATTGCGCCTCTTTTTTTCTTTGCGTCATGTGCTGTTTGGGGAGGGTTTTTTGGAAGGGCCATCCTGCGTGACACTGCAGTGCCACTCCTAGATGGGCCCGGTGTTTGTGTCGGCCACTAGGGTCGCTAATCTTACTCACACAGCTACCTCATTGCGCCTCTTTTTTTCTTTGCGTCATGTGCTGTTTGGGGAGGGTTTTTTGGAAGGGACATCCTGCGTGACACTGCAGTGCCACTCCTAGATGGGCCCGGTGTTTGTGTCGGCCACTAGGGTCGCTTATCTTACTCACACAGCGACCTCGGTGCAAATTTTAGGACTAAAAATAATATTGTGAGGTGTGAGGTATTCAGAATAGACTGAAAATGAGTGTAAATTATGGTTTTTGAGGTTAATAATACTTTGGGATCAAAATGACCCCCAAATTCTATGATTTAAGCTGTTTTTTAGTGTTTTTTGAAAAAAACACCCGAATCCAAAACACACCCGAATCCGACAAAAAAAATTCGGTGAGGTTTTGCCAAAACGCGTTCGAACCCAAAACACGGCCGCGGAACCGAACCCAAAACCAAAACACAAAACCCGAAAAATTTCAGGCGCTCATCTCTATTGTATACTTGTACTGTCATGGAAATTAATGAGTTCTGCCCATTTCTACAGATGATCCAGCCGTTAGCCATTTACGGTGCCTGGCGTCCTGTATGTTTACCCCGCTAATTAGCTGGAAGGAGAGAAGACACAGGACTGTGGAACGCTCTCCTCGCACCGTGTTGTCACTGCACAATCCTCTCTTGTACAAGCGCATAACTCTTCAAATGTCAGAATCTTTTTATTTTTAATTGTTGTTCCTTAGAACTGCTATGCACGATAATGAGAACATCTTTCACTAGCAGCTTGAGCGAGAATGTGTGGAGACAGCAGGGACTGACAGGGAACCATAGGGGCTGCAGATGATCCTGGCTTCCTATCAATAAACACACAGTACACACAGATGCAGCCGGGACCGACATTCATCTGACAGCATTCCCTCTGGTTCTCTAACATATCAGTGTAGATTTTAATAACAATACATTTATACATAACAATGAGAGTAGGAGGGAGCACACGGCGAATGTGTGGGGAGGCAAAGGGGGGGATCACATCTACCATTCAAAGGCCTGTAGAAGGCAGTAACATGCAGGGCAGTAAATGTTGTAGGAATAGTTGATAAATAGAGGAATTGAAACAAAAGCAGTGCCGCATCCAGGTATCCCATCCTTTGTCCTAAATCCATCTTTGTAACAATTCAAGGAAATCTGACGATTACTATTCATAATCTTTTATTTAAAAGGTACCATCAGCCAGGGCCGTAAATATAGGGCCCTGCTCATGAGAGCTTACAATCTACAGGGGAGGAGCAGACAGACAGGGGTGACGCAGACGCAGAGAGCACAGAGAGAGCAGGGGAATAATGAATGAGAACTAGTCTGCAAATATAGATACAATTCTTAAAATTTAATAAGATCCACATAGGATTCTCAACATTAAGTGACACTTTTACTGGACACAAACAGATATTCTGTATAATCAATACATATAATAACGCTGTAAGGGTTGTGTCTGTACAGAGCAATGTTTTGGGGAATATACTTCTAGGGACTGTGTATGAACTATGGAGACAAAATTCTTGTAAAATTTTTTTGTCTGTCTGTTCATTCCAGCATGACGCAAAAACGACTGGATGAATTTAGATGGCGTTGTCACTATTGTATAACTTTGTGACCTAGAAAGAAACTGAGGTATGTCTGATCTCAATGCGACATCAAGGAGAGGAGCAATGAAGGAAAAAACTGATGTTTGATGTTATTTATATGTATATATTGCATATATACAATATATACATATATTGTACACCCCCAAAAAGTGCATGTACCAGCTGCTGCTCCTATGGGCTTGATCACGAGTTGGTAGCCCCACTCATCTTTGTGTTAATCCCTGAAGGAAAAACTGCAAATATTGTTTACAAAGAAATGTTGTGGTCAATGTGTACAATATAAAATATATATCACAATATTACATGGCACTACTGTCTTTGTAACATTAGTTCCGCTGAGCAATAACAGACATCCACACGAGCGAAGCCGCGGGCAAACGCTAGTAACAAAATAAATACATTTACAAATAAAAGTATTAAATTTAAACAGGAGCATCTTGTTAAAAAGTCTCAATGAAATGTTACAGAGACTCAGTATTAATAGTTATAATTTCTCAAGATATACATCCGTTCAGGAAGAATGCTTGCTGGCTAGTCTATGTGGATCTTAATAAAATAAAGAACATTATCTATATTTGCCGCTAGTTTCTCATTCATAATTCACAGCGCATTCTCATCCGTGTTGTTGCATGTAGCCTGTGGGTTTGCAAATGAAGCCTATTTCTAGATTGCTGCAGGTGAATAATCTGATTTATGAGCTAACGAGGTGATTATTTTACCTGTGCGGTGAGATGTTCTCTGTAACAGATGGGGAGTGACAGAGTGTGGCCGGATCATGATGCGCCTCACTGGTCGCAGGATACAGATGCAGCCATCTTAAATGCAAGATGCGTATTGCTCAAAAAGTCTTAAAAATGACAAAATTACAGATGTTGTTAGGGAGCAGCGGCGGCCCGTCAGTGGGAGTCCGGGGGCGGGCTTAGAAGGAGTGTGATACCTTTATTTATTTATTTATTTATTATTTATTAACAGTTTCTTATATAGCGCAGCAAATTCCGTTGCGCTTTACAATTTCAAATAACAATAACAAACTGGGTGATAACAGTCATAGAGGTAGGAAGGCCCTGCTCGCAAGCTTACAATCTATAGGGAAATAGGCATGTGTACACAAGGGGTGGTATTCATGTGACCGCCGGTCAGCTGACCGACAGTCACATGACCTCCTCCACCAGCCCGACGGGTCACTGTCCCGATGGTCGGCATGCCGACCAACAGGGACTATTTCCACTCGTGGATGTCCACGACACCCATAGAGTGGGAATAGAACCCGTGGCGACCGCAGGTCGCCACCGAGCCCGCAAGGGGCTTGCTGCACTCGCCCCTCCCCGCCGGGATCCCGGCGTCGGTATGCTGCTGGGATCCTGGCGTCAATAAGCTGACCGGCGGTCAGGAGACCGCCGGTCAGCCGTACTACACCCTACACAAGGAAAGGTGCTATCTATTGCAGAGTTGTTCGCCAGATTGCAAAGGTTCTTGGAGGGCTGTATGATATGGTCATACAGCAATGATGAACCGGGTTTGTGAGGGTTTATGCTCGGTCCTGTGTGTGGCATGGCATCTGACACACAGCGCTGCCTGTCCCCAGGAGAACCAGCCAGCACACATATTACATACATCAGAACATGTATGTTTATATGTGCTAAGTGGTTCCCCGTGCATTATGTGGTCGGCGCTGCAGCCAGTGGCTTTGCTAAAGCACAAACTGATTTAGCATATAACTGTCTCTGAAAATGTAATCGGTGAGAAGGTTGGAGAAGTGGGTGAGGAAGACGGAGAGGTGGGTGAGGAGGATGGATATTAGGGTGAGGAGGGCGGAGATGTGGGTGAGGAAAACAGCATGGTGGGTGAGGAGGATGGAGCTTTGGGTGAGGAGGTTGGAGCAGTTGGTGAGGAAGATGGAGAGGTGGGTAAGGAGGATGGAGCAGTGGGTGAGGAGGACAGAGAGGTGGGTGAGGAGGATGGAGCAGTGGGTGAGGAGGATGGAGTGTTGGGTGAGGAGGACGGCATGGTGGGTGAGGAGGATAGAGCTTTGGGTGAGGAGGTTGGAACAGTCGGTGAGGAAGACAGAGAGGTGGGTGAGGAAGACAGAGCGGTGGGTAAGGAGGACGGAGTGTTGGGTGAGGAGGTTGGAGCAGTTGGTGAGGAAGATGGAGAGGTGGGTAAGGAGGATGGAGCAGTGGGTGAGGAGGACAGAGCAGTGGGTGAGGAGGATGGAGCAGTGGGTGAGGAGGATGGAGTGTTGGGTGAGGAGGACGGCATGGTGGGTGAGGAGGATAGAGCTTTGGGTGAGGAGGTTGGAACAGTCGGTGAGGAAGACAGAAAGGTGGGTGAGGAAGACAGAGCGGTGGGTAAGGAGGACGGAGTGTTGGGTGAGGAGGTTGGAGCAGTTGGTGAGGAAGATGGAGAGGTGGCTGAGGAGGACAGTGCGGTGTGTGAGGAGGACGGAGTGTTGGTTGAGAAAGATGGCATGGTGGGTGAGGAGGACAGAGAGGTGGGTAAGGAGGACGGAGTGTTGGGTGAGGAGGTTGGAGCAGTTGGTGAGGAAGATGGAGAGGTGGCTGAGGAGGACGGTGCGGTGTGTGAGGAGGACGGAGTGTTGGTTGAGAAAGATGGCATGATGGGTGAGGAGGATGGAGCGGTGTGTGAGGAGGACGGAGTGTTGGTTGAGAAAGATGGCATGGTGGGTGAGGAGGATGGTGTTATGTGTTAGGGCAATGTCATTCCTCAGCTCTTGGCAGAGCTTCTCCTTAAGAAAATCCTGGTATGGGCCACTTGGGAAAAGGTGAACTTAGAAAATGAAAACCTGGGTGGGAAGCCTGTCTCTGATGAATCTCTTGCACCCAGCATGGGGCTGGAGCAAGTACAGATATGGATAATGATGGATACAGTGGGCGACTTAAAAGCCAATGGCAAACGGGTTTCTGCTTGCATACACACCATACCCTGTATGCACTTTGTCTGCAAATCAGAATCAGCCCGAGTATGGGGGTCATTCCGAGTTGTTCGCTCGCTAGCTGCTTTTAGCAGCATTGCACACGCTTAGCCGCCGCCCTCTGGGAGTGTATCTTAGCATAGCAGAATTGCGAACGAAAGATTAGCAGAATTGCGAATAGAAAATTCTTAGCAGTTTCTAAGTAGCTCGAGACTTACTCCTACACTGCGATCAGATCAGCCCGTTTAGTTCCTGGTTTGACGTCACAAACACGCCCTGCGTTCGGCCAGACACTACCCGCGTTTTATCCTGGCACGCCTGCGTTTTTCCGCACACTCCCAGAAATTGACCAGTTTCCGCCCAGAAACACCCACTTCCTGTCAATCACACTCCGATCATTTCAACAATGGAAATTCTTAGTTCGGACGTGAGTAAATCTACTAAGTTTTGAGCTAAAATACTTAGCGCATGCGCACTGCGTACCATGCGCATGCGCATTTCCGCCTTAATCGCTCCGTTGCGAAAATCGGCAATGAGCGAACAACTCGGAATGACCCCCTATGTGAGGTGGATGGAGCATTGGGTGAGAAGGACAGTGCGGTGGGTGAGGAAGATGGAGCAGTGGGTGAGAAAGACAGAATGGTGGGTGAGGGCGACAGAGCAGTGGGTGAGGAGGATGGAGCTCTTGGTGAGGAGGACAGAGCATTGGATGAGGAGGACAGAGAGATGTGTGAGGAGGATGGATCAATGGGTAAGGAGGATTGAGGATTGGGAAAGGAAGACAGGGCAATGGGTGAGGAGGACAGAGTAAGAAGGATATATCGTTGGGTGAGGAGGACGGAGGATTGGGAGAGGAGGACAGAACAGTGGGTGAAGAGGATGGATAGTTTGGTGAGAAAGATGGAGCAATGGGTGAGGTGGATGGAGCATTGGATGAAGAGGTTAGAGAGGTAGATGAGGAGGACAAAGAGGTGGGTGAGGAGGATAGAATGGTGGGTGAGGGCGACAGAGCAGTGGGTGAGTAGGATTGATGAGTGGGGGAGGAGGATGGAGCATTGAGTGAGGAGGTTGGAAAGGTAGGAGAGGACGAAGAGGTGGGTGAGGAGGATGGAGCATTAAGTGAGAAGGACAGAATGGTGGGTAAGGGTGACAAAGTGGTGGGTAAGTAGGATCAAATAGTGGGTGAGGAGGACGGAGCTCTTGGTGAGGAGGACAGAGCATTGGATGAGGAGGACAGAGCAATGTGTGAGGAGGATGGATCGCTGGGTGAGAAGGATGGAGGATTGGGAGAGCCGTGGTTGACAGAGCAGTGGTTGAAAAGGATGAAAACTTGAGTGAGGAGGATGGAGCAGTAAATGAGGAGGACGGAACGTTGGGTGAGGAGGTTGGAGCGGTAGGTGAGCAGGACGGAGAGGTGTGTGAGAACAGAGCAATGAATAAGGAGGACGGAGTAGTGTGTGAGGACGGAGCGGTTAGTGAAGACGGAGAGGTGGGTGAGGAGGACGGTGCAATGCGTTAGGGCGATGACATTCCTCAGTTCATGGCAAAACTTCTCCTTAAGAAAAGTATTGGCAAACCTGGTATGGACCACGTGGGAAAAGAGAAACATAGGAAATTAAAACCTGGGTGGGTAGATTACAATTTGCTATGATAAACTGTCTAGGATTCAGTTGGGGAGATTCAATTGTTTGAAAAGTCAGCTGGGGGTCTGGTTTTTCCTATCTCATAGACAGGAAAAAACAGACACCCAACCGACTTTTCAAACATTTGAATTCCCCCCAGTGAATATAATTTTTCTTCATTTTTGTGATATATTTTGGTTTAAGAAATATTAATATTAGTATTCTGACCCAAAGAGGACGAGGAGCATGTGTGAGACAGTGGGGATCATTCTGAGTTGATCGCTCGCTAGCTAGTTTTATCAGCCGTGCAAACGCTATGCCGCTGCCCACTGGGGAGTGTACTTTAGCTTAGCAGAAGTGCGAACGCCTGTGCAGCCGAGATCTGCAAAAACAGTTTGTGCAGTTTACTCAGCGCTTGCGATCACTACAGCCTATTCGTGTCCGGATTTGACATCATACACCCGCCCAGCGAACGCCCAGCCACGCCTGCGTTTTTCAGACACGTCTGCGTTTTTGCAAACACTCCCTGAAAACGGTCAGTTGACACCCAGAAACGCCCCCTTCCTGTCAATCTTCTTGCGGCCGTCAGTGCGACTGAAAACTTTGCTAGAACCTGTGCTAAACAACAAACGCCTTTGTACCCGTACGTCGCGCGTGCGCATTGCGGAGCATACGCATGCGCAGAAATGCCGATTTTTAGCCTGATCGCTGCGCTGCAAACAACGGCAGCTAGCGATCAACTCGGAATGACACCCATTAATCTTTCAGCACATAAAACATTATCACTCCGGCACAGATAGACAAAAATACACATTATATCAGTGCACTCTGTAGATTGATCGCCATGTATTTTAGTAATTTGCTAATTTTACCCTAACTGGTTTCAGGAGAGATATGTGGCATAACGTTCCGCCAAGGTTCTGTCGGATTGGTCTCAGTTGAGACCTAAGGGAAATAACCAAAGAAAACAGAACGTCTGTGGAATTATAAACTGATGAAATAAAAATATGCATCTGCAGTCACCTAATTTAAGGTACAATAAAAATATTTTTTTGTAGTCCAGTGATTGTCTCTGTCAGTGTCCGGTTAGGAGCCCGGCTGTCGGAATACCGACACCGGTATACCGCCACTGCTCGGAATACCAACACCGGGTGGATCGTAATGCTGAAGCCAGGATCCTGACTGAAGGTCTCCTTGTACTGCAGAGACGTAAGCTGCAAGCGAGGGGGGGAGGGGGGGGGGGATAGTGTAAGGGAATTTAGGGATTAGGGGAAGCATACTTACCTGTAGGTGTTGGGATCCTGAGCATCGGATGCTGCTGTCAGTATTCTGCCTGCCGGTATCCCGATACCATTCCGTCTGTCACTTAGTACATGGCGTAAATAAATTACAAATTCTGCATTTACAGTAAGTTGCTTTAAAGTGAGCACAGATTTCTATGTTTCTATTTAATAATGGTGAGTTATGTATTATTACCAGTTATTTATATAGCGCACACATATTCCGCGGCGCTGTACAGAGAGTATTTGGCCACTCACATCAGTCCCTGCACCAGTTGAGCTTACACTCTATATTCCCTATCACATGTACACACACACACATTTACGCTAGGGTTCATTTTGCCAGGAGCCAATTACCAGGATATTTTTGGAGTGTGGGAGGAAACCTGAGTACCCAGAGGAAACCCACGCAAGTACGGGGAGAATGTACAAACTCCACACAGTTAGGGCCATGGTGGGAATGGAACCCATGACCTCAGTGCTGTGAGACAGCAATACTAACCATTACACCATCCGTGCTGATGAGAATGGCTGGTCCGGAGTCGGGCATGTGCAGATCAGCTTGCCCACACCCCACCTCCTCACCCACGGCTCCCACTGCTGTGACAGAGAGGGGACAGATCAGCAGGGGAGAACCCTAAGCCGGCACAGGGGGTTACTATTACAAGGGCGCACTGCGGGGGGAGGTGGAGGTGACCGTTTTACTAGCATTGTTATAAAATACAGATGTTTTATAGACGTGTGGCTGCCACTGACGTTACAAAGGTTCTGTATATCCCATATACGCAGTAACATACTGTATATAACTGCCCGGTGCTACTCAGCGGTCACCATTTCCCTCTTCTCTTCTGCTATAAATGAATCACAGAGACAACGAAGAAGCTTATAATAAAGATTGTAGTCATTATAGTCTCAGGTTATTTCTATGTGTTGTGTAATATCCCCTTTGGGTTTAATCTGTGAACAAAGTATCAGAACCTCGGAGGAATTGTGGGTGGTCTTATAACTAGAGATGTGCACTTGAAATTTTTCGGGTTTTGTGTTTTGGTTTTGGGTTCGGTTCCGCGGCCGTGTTTTGGGTTCGACCGCGTTTTGGCAAAACCTCACCGAATTTTTTTTGTCGTATTCGGGTGTGTTTTGGATTCGGGTGTTTTTTTAAAAAAACACTAAAAAACAGCTTAAATCATAGAATTTGGGGGTCATTTTGATCCCAAAGTATTATTAACCTCAAAAACCATAATTTCCACTCATTTTCAGTCTATTCTGAATACCTCACACCTCACAATATTATTTTTAGTCCTAAAATTTGCACCTAGGTCGCTGGATGACTAAGCTAAGCGACCCTAGTGGCCGACACAAACACCGTGCCCATCTAGGAGTGGCACTGCAGTGTCACGCAGGATGGCCCTTCCAAAAAACACTCCCCAAACAGCACATGACGCAAAGAAAAAAAGAGGCGCAATGAGGTAGCTGTGTGAGTAAGATAAGCGACCCTAGTGGCCGACACAAACACCTGGCCCATCTTGGAGTGGCACTGCAGTGTCACGCAGGATGGCCCTTCCAAAAAACCCTCCCCAAACAGCACATGACGCAAAGAAAAAAAGAGGCGCAATGAGGTAGCTGTGTGAGTAAGATAAGCGACCCTAGTGGCCGACACAAACACCGGGCCCATCTAGGAGTGGCACTGCAGTGTCACGCAGGATGGCCCTTCCAAAAAACCCTCCCCAAACAGCACATGACGCAAAGAAAAAAAGAGGCGCAATGAGGTAGCTGTGTGAGTAAGATAAGCGACCCTAGTGGCCGACACAAACACCGGGCCCATCTAGGAGTGGCACTGCAGTGTCACGCAGGATGGCCCTTCCAAAAAACCCTCCCCAAACAGCACATGACGCAAAGAAAAAAAGAGGCGCAATGAGGTAGCTGTGTGAGTAAGATAAGCGACCCTAGTGGCCGACACAAACACCGTGCCCATCTAGGAGTGGCACTGCAGTGTCACGCAGGATGGCCCTTCCAAAAAACCCTCCCCAAACAGCACATGACGCAAAGAAAAAAAGAGGCGCAATGAGGTAGCTGTGTGAGTAAGATAAGCGACCCTAGTGGCCGACACAAACACCGGGCCCATCTAGGAGTGGCACTGCAGTGTCACGCAGGATGGCCCTTCCAAAAAACCCTCCCCAAACAGCACATGACGCAAAGAAAAAAAGAGGCGCAATGAGGTAGCTGTGTGAGTAAGATAAGCGACCCTAGTGGCCGACACAAACACCGGGCCCATCTAGGAGTGGCACTGCAGTGTCACGCAGGATGGCCCTTCCAAAAAACCCTCCCCAAACAGCACATGACGCAAAGAAAAAAAGAGGCGCAATGAGGTAGCTGTGTGAGTAAGATAAGCGACCCTAGTGGCCGACACAAACACCGGGCCCATCTAGGAGTGTCACTGCAGTGTCACGCAGGATGGCCCTTCCAAAAAACTCTCCCCAAACAGCACATGACGCAAAGAAAAAAAGAGGCGCAATGAGGTAGCTGTGTGAGTAAGATAAGCGACCCTAGTGGCCGACACAAACACCGGGCCCATCTAGGAGTGGCACTGCAGTGTCACGCAGGATGGCCCTTCCAAAAAACATTCCACAAACAGCACATGATGCAAAGAAAAATTAAAGAAAAAAGAGGTGCAAGATGGAATTGTCCTTGGGCCCTCCCACCCACCCTTATGTTGTATAAACAGGACATGCACACTTTAACCAACCCATAATTTCAGTGACAGGGTCTGCCACACGACTGTGACTGAAATGACGGGTTGGTTTGGACCCCCACCAAAAAAGAAGCAATTAATCTCTCCTTGCACAAACTGGCTCTACAGAGGCAAGATGTCCACCTCATCATCATCCTCCGATATATCACCGTGTACATCCCCCTCCTCACAGATTATCAATTCGTCCCCACTGGAATCCACCATCTCAGCTCCCTGTGTACTTTATGGAGGCAATTGCTGCTGGTCAATGTCTCCACGGAGGAATTGATTATAATTCATTTTAATGAACATCATCTTCTCCACATTTTCTGGATGTAACCTCGTACGCCGATTGCTGACAAGGTGAGCGGCGGCACTAAACACTCTTTCGGAGTACACACTTGTGGGAGGGCAACTTAGGTAGAATAAAGCCAGTTTGTGCAAGGGCCTCCAAATTGCCTCTTTTTCCTGCCAGTATAAGTACAGACTGTGTGACGTGCCTACTTGGATGCGGTCACTCATATAATCCTCCACCATTCTTTCAATGGTGAGAGAATCATATGCAGTGACAGTAGACGACATGTCCGTAATCGTTGTCAGGTCCTTCAGTCCGGACCAGATGTCAGCATCAGCAGTCGCTCCAGACTGCCCTGCATCACCGCCAGCGGGTGGGCTCGGAATTCTGAGCCTTTTCCTCGCACCCCCAGTTGCGGGAGAATGTGAAGGAGGAGATGTTGACAGGTCGCGTTCCGCTTGACTTGACAATTTTCTCACCAGCAGGTCTTTCAACCCCAGCAGACTTGTGTCTGCCGGAAAGAGAGATCCAAGGTAGGCTTTAAATCTAGGATCGAGCACGGTGGCCAAAATGTAGTGCTCTGATTTCAACAGATTGACCACCCGTGAATCCTTGTTAAGCAAATTAAGGGCTCCATCCACAAGTCCCACATGCCTAGCGGAATCGCTCCGTGTTAGCTCCTCCTTCAATGTCTCCAGCTTCTTCTGCAAAAGCCTGATGAGGGGAATGACCTGACTCAGGCTGGCAGTGTCTGAACTGACTTCACGTGTGGCAAGTTCAAAGGGCATCAGAACCTTGCACAACGTTGAAATCATTCTCCACTGCGCTTGAGACAGGTGCATTCCACCTCCTATATCGTGCTCAATTGTATAGGCTTGAATGGCCTTTTGCTGCTCCTCCAACCTCTGAAGCATATAGAGGGTTGAATTCCACCTCGTTACCACTTCTTGCTTCAGATGATGGCAGGGCAGGTTCAGTAGTTTTTGGTGGTGCTCCAGTCTTCTGTACGTGGTGCCTGTACGCCGAAAGTGTCCCGCAATTCTTCTGGCCACCGACAGCATCTCTTGCACGCCCCTGTCGTTTTTTAAAAAATTCTGCACCACCAAATTCAAGGTATGTGCAAAACATGGGACGTGCTGGAATTTGCCCATATTTAATGCACACACAATATTGCTGGCGTTGTCCGATGCCACAAATCCACAGGAGAGTCCAATTGGGGTAAGCCATTCCGCGATGATCTTCCTCAGTTGCCGTAAGAGGTTTTCAGCTGTGTGCGTATTCTGGAAAGCGGTGATACAAAGCGTAGCCTGCCTAGGAAAGAGTTGGCGTTTGCGAGATGCTGCTACTGGTGCCGCCGCTGCTGTTCTTGCGGCGGGAGTCCATACATCTACCCAGTGGGCTGTCACAGTCATATAGTCCTGACCCTGCCCTGCTCCACTTGTCCACATGTCCGTGGTTAAGTGGACATTGGGTACAGCTGCATTTTTTAGGACACTGGTGAGTCTTTTTCTGAGGTCTGTGTACATTTTCGGTATCGCCTGCCTAGAGAAGTGGAACCTAGATGGTATTTGGTAACGGGGGCACACTACCTCAAGAAATTGTGTAGTTCCCTGTGAACTAACGGCGGATACCGGACGCACGTCTAACACCAACATAGTTGTCAAGGCCTCAGTTATCCGCTTTGCAGCAGGATGACTGCTGTGATATTTCATCTTCCTCGCAAAGGACTGTTGGACAGTCAATTGCTTACTGGAAGTAGTACAAGTGGTCTTCCGACTTCCCCTCTGGGATGACCATCGACTCCCAGCAGCAACAACAGCAGCGCCAGCAGCAGTAGGCGTTACACGCAAGAATGCATCGGAGGAATCCCAGGCAGGAGAGGAATCGTCAGAATTGCCAGTGACATGGCCTGCAGGACTATTGGCATTCCTGGGGAAGGAGGAAATTGACACTGAGGGAGTTGGTGGGGTGGTTTGCGTGAGCTTGGTTACAAGAGGAAGGGATTTACTGGTCAGTGGACTGCTTCCGCTGTCACCCACAGTTTTTGAACTTGTCACTGACTTATTATGAATGCGCTGCAGGTGACGTATAAGGGAGGATGTTCCGAGGTGGTTAACGTCCTTACCCCTACTTATTACAGCTTGACAAAGGCAACACACGGCTTGACACCTGTTGTCCGCTTTTCTGTTGAAATACCTCCACACTGAAGAGCTGATTTTTTTGGTATTTTCACCAGGCATGTCAACGGCCATATTCCTCCCACGGACAACAGGTGTCTCCCCGGGTGCCTGACTTAAACAAACCACCTCACCATCAGAATCCTCCTGGTCAATTTCCTCCCCAGCGCCAGCAACACCCATATCCTCCTCATCCTGGTGTACTTCAACACTGACATCTTCAATCTGACTATCAGGAACTGGACTGCGGGTGCTCCTTCCAGCACTTGCAGGGGGCGTGCAAATGGTGGAAGGCGCATGCTCTTCACGTCCAGTGTTGGGAAGGTCAGGCATCGCAACCGACACAATTGGACTCTCCTTGTGGATTTGGGATTTCGAAGAACGCACAGTTCTTTGCGGTGCTTTTGCCAGCTTGAGTCTTTTCAGTTTTCTAGCGAGAGGCTGAGTGCTTCCATCCTCATGTGAAGCTGAACCACTAGCCATGAACATAGGCCAGGGCCTCAGCCGTTCCTTGCCACTCCGTGTGGTAAATGGCATATTGGCAAGTTTACGCTTCTCCTCCGACAATTTTATTTTAGGTTTTGGAGTCCTTTTTTTACTGATATTTGGTGTTTTGGATTTGACATGCTCTGTACTATGACATTGGGCATCGGCCTTGGCAGACGACGTTGCTGGCATTTCATCGTCTCGGCCATGACTAGTGGCAGCAGCTTCAGCACGAGGTGGAAGTGGATCTTGATCTTTCCCTAATTTTGGAACCTCAACATTTTTGTTCTCCATATTTTAATAGGCACAACTAAAAGGCACCTCAGGTAAACAATGGAGATGGATGGATACTAGTATACTTATGGATGGACTGCCGAGTGCCGACACAGAGGTAGCTACAGCCGTGGACTACCGTACTGTGTCTGCTGCTAATATAGACTGGATGATTGATAATGAGATTAAATCAATATATATATGTATGTATATATAATATCACTAGTACTGCAGCCGGACAGGTAGATAATATATTTATTAGGTAATGATGACTGATGACGGACCTGCTGGACACTGTCAGCTCAGCAGCACCGCAGACTGCTACAGTAAGCTACTATACTATAGTAGCATGTACAAAGAAGAAAGAAAAAAAAAAAACCACGGGTAGGTGGTATACAATTATGGATGGACTGCCGAGTGCCGACACAGAGGTAGCTACAGCCGTGGACTACCGTACTGTGTCTGCTGCTAATATAGACTGGATGATTGATAATGAGATTAAATCAATATATATATGTATGTATATATAATATCACTAGTACTGCAGCCGGACAGGTAGATAATATATTTATTAGGTAATGATGACTGATGACGGACCTGCTGGACACTGTCAGCTCAGCAGCACCGCAGACTGCTACAGTAAGCTACTATACTATAGTAGCATGTACAAAGAAGAAAGAAAAAAAAAAAACCACGGGTAGGTGGTATACAATTATGGATGGACTGCCGAGTGCCGACACAGAGGTAGCTACAGCCGTGGACTAACGTACTGTGTCTGCTGCTAATATAGACTGGATGATTGATAATGAGATGAAATCAATATATATATGTATGTATATATAATATCACTAGTACTGCAGCCGGACAGGTAGATAATATATTTATTAGGTAATGATGACTGATGACGGACCTGCTGGACACTGTCAGCTCAGCAGCACCGCAGACTGCTACAGTAAGCTACTATACTATAGTAGTATGTACAAAGAAGAAAGAAAAAAAAAAACCACGGGTAGGTGGTATACAATTATGGATGGACTGCCGAGTGCCGACACAGAGGTAGCTACAGCCGTGGACTAACGTACTGTGTCTGCTGCTAATATAGACTGGATGATTGATAATGAGATGAAATCAATATATATATGTATGTATATATAATATCACTAGTACTGCAGCCGGACAGGTAGATAATATATTTATTAGGTAATGATGACTGATGACGGACCTGCTGGACACTGTCAGCTCAGCAGCACCGCAGACTGCTACAGTAAGCTACTATACTATAGTAGTATGTACAAAGAAGAAAGAAAAAAAAAAAACACGGGTAGGTGGTATACAATTATGGATGGACTGCCGAGTGCTGACACAGAGGTAGCTACAGCCGTGGACTAACGTACTGTGTCTGCTGCTAATATAGACTGGATGATTGATAATGAGATGAAATCAATATATATATGTATGTATATATAATATCACTAGTACTGCAGCCGGACAGGTAGATAATATATTTATTAGGTAATGATGACTGATGACGGACCTGCTGGACACTGTCAGCTCAGCAGCACCGCAGACTGCTACAGTAAGCTACTATACTATAGTAGTATGTACAAAGAAGAAAGAAAAAAAAAACCACGGGTAGGTGGTATACAATTATGGATGGACTGCCGAGTGCCGACACAGAGGTAGCTACAGCCGTGGACTAACGTACTGTGTCTGCTGCTAATATAGACTGGATGATTGATAATGAGATGAAATCAATATATATATGTATGTATATAGAATATCACTAGTACTGCAGCCGGACAGGAAGATAATATATTTATTAGGTAATGATGACTGATGACGGACCTGCTGGACACTGTCAGCTCAGCAGCACCGCAGACTGCTACAGTAAGCTACTATACTCTATAGTAGTATGTACAAAGAAGAAAGAAAAAAAAAAAACCACGGGTAGGTGGTATACAATTATGGATGGACTGCCGAGTGCCGACACAGAGGTAGCTACAGCCGTGGACTAACGTACTGTGTCTGCTGCTAATATAGAGTCTAGACTGGATGATAAATTATTGATAATGAGATGAAATCAATATAATATCACTAGTACTGCAGCCGGACAGGTACTATATATATTTATTATGTAATGACTGATGACGGACCTGCTGGACACTGTCAGGTCAGCACAGCACCGCAGACTGCTACAGTAAGCTACTATAGTAGTATGTATAAAGAAGAATGAAAAAAAAAAAAAAAACACGGGTAGGTGGTATACAATATAATATATATATATATATATATATATATTATATACAATTAAATATATATATATATATATATATATTAAACTGGTGGTGATTGATTATTAAACTGGTGGTCACTTCAGGTCACGTTGCAACTTGCAACTAGTACTCCGAGGCCTAAGCAGACAATCACAAAATATATTATTATACTGGTGGTCAGTGTGGTCACAACAATGGCAGTGTGGCACTGACTCTGGCAGCAAAAGTGTGCTCTGTTCGTTATATGTACTCCTGAGTCCTGCTCTCAGACTCTAACTGCTCCCCACTGTCAGTGTCTCCCCCACAAGTCAGATAATACACTTACAGTCACACTATCTAATCTATAAATATCACTTCAGCAAGTAGTATAGTAGTATACAGTAGTACTCCTCCTAATAATGCTCCCCGAAAATACTGTGTCTCTCTCTTCTCTAAACGGAGAGGACGCCAACCACGTCCTCTCCCTATGACTCTCAATGCACGTGTGAAAATGGCGGCGACGCGCGGCTCCTAGTCTCGCGATAGAATCCGAGCCTCGCGAGAATCCGACAGCGTGATGATGACGTTCGGGCGCGCTCGGGTTAGCCGAGCAAGGCGGGAAGATCCGAGCCTGCTCGGACCCGTGTAAAAAACCTGAAGTTCGGGCGGGTTCGGATTCAGAGGAACCGAACCCGCTCATCTCTACTTATAACATGTTTCTCAGCTTGAGTGTAGGTGAATATATATCCAACTACCAAGATACACACTGTAGACTTTATTATGTGTTCTGGGGTCTGCTCAGTGTAGCCACCACAGACAGGAGATAGGTGCGCCTCAGTTACATCCCCCCTGTATATAAAACATGAGAGACTCTGGGAAAGGGGGCGGAGTCATGACTTAAGGGGGCGTGCCAATATTCCGTGCATACGCATATTTCCAGCGCAGTCTTAGTAAGCATGGTGATGGCGTTATAATTCTGAAACTAATGGCGGAGATCTGCGCATGCAGCAGACAGGAGGTTAATGTAATGGGCGCACCCTGCGCTATTATGCACCCATTACCGTACACCCATTACCGTACACCCTGCACACATTACCATACACCCTGCACCCATTACTCTGCACCCATTACCGTACACCCTGCACACATTACCATACACCCTGCACACATTACCGTACACCCTGCACCCATTACTCTGCACCCATTACCGTACACCCTGCACACATTACCTTACACCCTGCACCCATTACTCTGCACCCATTACCGTACACCCTGCACACATTACCATACACCCTGCACCCATTACCGTACACCCTGCACCCATTACTGTACACCATGCACCCATTACCATACACCCTGCACCCATTACCGTACACCCTGCACCCATTACTGTACACCATGCACCCATAATGCACCCATTACCATACACCCTGCACCCATTACCATACACCCTGCACCCATTACCATACACCCTGCACCCATTACCATACACCCTGCACCCATTACCGTACACCCTGCACCCATTACCGTACACCCTGCACCCATTACCGTACACCCTGCACACATTACCATACACCCTGCACACATTACCATACACCCTGTCCCCTTTAGCACCATTACTGTACACCCTGCACCCATTACCGTACACCCTGCACCCATTACCATACACCCTGCACTCATTACCGTACACACTGCACCCATTACCATACACCCTGCACCCATTACTGTACACCATGCACCCATAATGCACCCATTACCATACACCCTGCACCCATTATGCACCTATTACCGTACACCCTGCACCCATTACTGTACACCATGCACCCATAATGCACCCATTACCATACACCCTGCACCCATTATGCACCTATTACCATACACCCTGCATCCATTATGCACCCATTACTATACACCCTGCACCCATTATGCACCTATTACCGTACACCATGCTCCCATTATGCACCTATTATCATACACCCTGCACCCATTACCATACACCCTGCACCCATTATGAACCTATTACCATACACCCTGCACCCATTACCGTACACCCTGCACCCATTACCATACAACCTGCACCCATTATACACCCATTACCATACACCCTGCACCCATTATGCACCCATTACTGTACACCCTGCACCCATTACCGTACAACCTGCACCCATTATGCACCCATTACCGTACACCCTGTCCCCTTTATGCACCCATTACCATAAACCCTGTCCCCTTTATGCACCCATTACCGTATACCCTGCACCTATTACCATATACCCTGCACCCATTATCATACACCCTGCACCCATTATGCACCCATTACCGTACACCCTGCACCCATTCCCATACAACCTGCACCCATTATGCACCCATTACCATACACCCTCCACCCATTACTGTACACCCTGCACCCATTACCGTACAACCTGCACCCATTATGCACCCATTACCGTACACCCTGCACCCATTATGCACCCATTACTGTACACCCTGCACCCATTATGCACCCATTACCGTACTGCAATAAATTGTGGAAAACTGCTCTAATCAAGCTGGTAACAATCCCCAGGTGCTGCGGGAGGGGGTTACTCTAGACAAGAAATACAAAAGGGATTTTTCCCACGCACTCTGCTGGCTGTTAGTAAGAAGAACTGTATACACTATGTAATAATAGAAAATTTAGAGCTCTTCGTTACATATGTTTTGCAAAAGATATGATAAGCCTCCAGGCCACTTCACGGCTGCTCTATTGCTGGAGGTCCCTAACTAAGCATAAGTCCAGGGCTTGGACCCCACAAAGTCGGCTCAGGCCCGACCACCCTAGGGCAGCACACTATTGAAATACTAAAGTGTTAATATGTGTTAAGAAAGAAGCAGAAGCTATGGGTTAGAAAGTGCTACAAAAATAAGGGTGTTAATAAAATACTCAAAAGAGTAATATTAGTGAAAAAATAGGAGTGTTACATAAGTGCTAAATAAATAATATGGCGTGCTACCCCAAGGTGGCCCAGCCCCACCAGACCTGGGGGGTACCACTCCCCAAACCCATGCACATTACCGTACACCCTGCACCCATTACCGTACACCCTGAACCCATTATGCACCCATTACTGTACACCATGCACCCATTATGCACCCATTACCTTACACCCTGCACCCATTATGCACCTATTACCGTACACCCTGCATCCATTACCATACACCCTGCACCCATTACCATACACCCTGCACCCATTATGCACCTATTACAATACACCCTGCACCCATTATGCACCCATTACCATACACCCTGCCCCCATTATGCACCTATTATTGTACACCCTGCACCCATTACCATACACCCTGTACCCATTATGCACCTATTACCATACACCCTGCACCCATTACCGTACATCCTGCACCCATTATGCACCCATTACTGTACACCATGCACCCATTATGCACCCATTACCGTACACCCTGCACCCATTATGCACCCATTGCTGTACACCCTTCACCCATTATGCACCCATTACTGTACAACCTGCACCCATTATGCACCCATTACTGTACACCCTTCACCCATTATGCACCCATTACCATACACCCTGCACCCATTATGCACCCATTATTGTACACCCTGCACCTATAACCGTACACCCTGTCCCCTTTATGCACCCATAACCGTACACCCTGTCCCCTTTATGCACCCATTACCGTATACCCTGTCCCCTTTATGCACCCATTACCGCAAACCCTGCACCCGTTACCATACACCCATCACCCATTATGCACCCATAACCATACACCCTGTACCCATTATGCACCCATTACCGTACACCCTGCACCCATTACCATACAACCTGCACCCATTATGAACCCATTACCGTACACCCTGCACCCATTATGTACCCATTACTGTACACCCTGCACCCATTACTGTACAACCTGCACCCATTATGCACCCATTACCGTACACCCTGTCTCCTTTATGCACCCATTACCGTACACCCTGTCCCCTTTATGCACCCATTACCGTACACCCTGCACCAATTACCATATACCCTGCACCCATTATGCACCTATTACCATACACCCTGCACCCATTATGCACCCATTACCGTACACCCTGCACCCATTACTGTACACCCTGCACCCATTACCGTAAAACCTGCACCCATTATGCACCCATTACCGTACACCCTGTCCCCTTTATGCACCCATTACCATACACCCTGTCCCCTTTATGCACCCATTACCGTACACCCTGCACCCATTACCATATACCCATCACCATACACCCTGCACCCATTATGCACCTATTACCGTACACCCTGCACCCATTACCATACACCCTGCACCCATTATGCACCTATTACCATACACCCTGCACCCATTATGCACCCATTACCATACACTCTGCACCCATTACCATACATCCTGCACCCATTATGCACCCATTACCGTACATCCTGCACCCATTATGCACCCATGACCGTACACCCTACACCCATTACCATACGTCCTGCACTTATTATGCACCCATTATCGTACACCCTGCATCCATTACCATACACCCTGTCCCCTTTATGCACCCATTACCGTACACCATGCACCCATTACTGCACACCCTGCATCCATTATGCACCCATTACCATACAACCTGCACCCATTATGCACCCATTACTGTACACCCTTCACCCATTATGCACCCATTACCGTACAATCTGCACCCATTATGCACCCATTACTGTACACCCTTCATCCATTATGCACCCATTACTGTACAACCTGCACCCATTATGCACCCATTACCATACACCCTGCACCCATTATGCACCCATTATCGTACACCCTGCACCCATTACCGTACACCCTGTCCCCTTTATGCACCCATTCCGTACACCCTGTCCCCTTTATGCACCCATTACCATACACCCTGCACCCATTACCATACACCCTGCACCCATTATGCACCCATTACCATACACCCTGCACCCATTATGCACCCATTACCGTACACCCTGCACCCATTACCATACAACCTGCACCCAATATGCACCCATTACTGTACACCCTGCACCCATTATGCACCCATTACTGTACAACCTGCACCCATTATGCACCCATTACCATACACCCTGCACCCATTATGCACCCATTATCGTACACCCTGCACCCATTACCGTACACCCTGTCCCCTTTATGCACCCATTACCGTACACCCTGTCCCCTTTATGCACCCATTACCGTACACCCTGCACCCATTACCATACACCCTGCACCCATTATGCTCCCATTACCATACACCCTGCACCCATTATGCACCCATTACCGTACACCCTGCACCCATTACCGTACAACCTGCACCCATTATGCACCCATTACCGTACACCCTGTCCTTTTTATGCACCCTTTACCATACACCCTGTCCCCTTTATGCACCCATTACCGTATACCCTGCACCCATTACCATATACCCTGCAACCATTATCATACACCCTGCACCAATTATGCACCCATTACCGTACACCCTGCACCCATTACCATACAAACTGCACCCATTATGCACCCATTACCGTACACCCTGCACCCATTATGCACCCATTAATGTACACCCTGCACCCATTACCGTACAACCTGAACCCATTATGCACCCATTACCGTACACCCTGCACCCATTATGCACCCATTACTGTACACCCTGCACCCATTATGCACCCATTATCGTACACCTTGCACCCATTATGCACCCATTACTGTACACCCTGCACCCATTATCGTACACCTTGCACCCATTATGCACCCATTACCATACACTTTGCACCCATTATGTACCAATTACTGTACACCTTGCACTGATTATGCACCCAATACAGTACATACTGCACCCATTATGCACCCATTACCGTACACCCTGCACCCATCATGCACCCATTACCGTACATGCTGCACCCATTATGTATCCATTATCGTACACCTTGCACCCATTATGCACCCATTACCGTACACTTTGCACCCATTATGCACCTATTACCGTACACCATGCACCCACTATGCACCCATTACCGTACATCCTGCACCCATTATGCACCCATTACCATACACTTTGCACCCATTATGCACCTATTACCGTACACCTTGCACACATTATGCACCCATTACCATACATCCTGCACCCATTATGCACCCAATACCGTACATCCTACACCCATTATGCACCCATTACCGTACATCCTGCACCCATTATGCACCCATTATCGTACACTTTGCACCCATTATGCACCTATTACCGTACATCTTGCACCCATTATGCACCAATTACCATACACCTTGCACTCATTATGCACCCAATACTGTACATTCTGCACCCATTATGCACCCGTTACCGTACATTCTGCACCCATTACCGTACACCCTGCACCCATTATGCACCCATTACCATACATCCTGCACCCATTACCGTACACCCTGCACCCATTATGCACCCATTACCATACACCCTGCACCCATTACCGTACACCTTACACACATTATGCACCCATTACCGTACATCCTGCACCCATTATAGATACAGCTCTGAGCAGTCTATATCAGTGATATATACAGGTCACTGAGTGCGGGTAGAAATCTGTCTATAGTAGAGATATATACAGGACACTGAGTGCGGGTAGAAAGCTGTCTATAGTAGAGATGTATACAGGACACTGAGTGCAGCTAGAAAGCTGTCTGTAGTAGAGATGTATACAGGACACTGTGTGCGGGTAGAAAGCTGTCTATAGTAGAGATGTATACAGGACACTGAGTGCTGGTAGAAAGCTGTCTATAGTAGAGATGTATACAGGACACTGAGTGCGGCTAGAAAGCTGTCTATAATAGAGATGTATACAGGACACTGAGTGCGGCTAGAAAGCTGTCTATAGTAGAGATGTATACAGGAAACTGAGTGCGGGTAGAAAGCTGTCTATAGTAGAGATGTATACAGGACACTGAGTGCGGCTAGAAAGTTGTCTATAGTAGAGGTATGTACAGGACACTGAGTGCGGGTAGAAAGCTGTCTATAGTAGAGGTATGTACAGGACACTGAGTGCGGCTAGAAAGCTGTCTATAGTAGAGGTATGTACAGGACACTGAGTGCGGCTAGAAAGCTGTCTATAGTAGAGGTGTATACAGGACACTGAGTGCGGGTAGAAAGCTGTCTATAGTAGAGATGTATACAGGACACTGTGTGCGGGTAGAAAGCTATCTATAGTAGAGGTGTATACAGGACACTGAGTGCGGGTAGAAAGCTGTCTATAGTAGAGGTGTATACAGGACACTGAGTGCGGGTAGAAAGCTGTCTATAGTAGAGGTGTATACAGGACACTGTGTGCGGCTAGAAAGCTGTCTATAGTAGAGGTGTATACAGGACACTGAGTGCGGCTAGAAAGCTGTCTATAGTAGAGATGTATACAGGACACTGAGTGCGGGTAGAAAGCTGTCTATAGTAGAGATGTATACAGGACACTGAGTGCGGCTAGAAAGTTGTCTATAGTAGAGGTATGTACAGGACACTGAGTGCGGGTAGAAAGCTGTCTATAGTAGAGGTATGTACAGGACACTGAGTGCGGCTAGAAAGCTGTCTATAGTAGAGGTATGTACAGGACACTGAGTGCGGCTAGAAAGCTGTCTATAGTAGAGGTGTATACAGGACACTGAGTGCGGGTAGAAAGCTGTCTATAGTAGAGATGTATACAGGACACTGTGTGCGGGTAGAAAGCTATCTATAGTAGAGGTGTATACAGGACACTGAGTGCGGGTAGAAAGCTGTCTATAGTAGAGGTGTATACAGGACACTGAGTGCGGGTAGAAAGCTGTCTATAGTAGAGGTGTATAC